>NC_143014.1:231985024-232055024 GCF_055824585.1 Amblyomma mixtum | reverse complement strand
TAACTAACTGACTAACTGACTAAGTAACTAACTAACTAACCGACTAACTGACTAATGGACTAACTAACTAACTAACTCACTGACTGACTGACTGACTTACTGACTAACTAACTGACTGACTGACTGACTGACTAACTGAATAACTGACTGACTGACTAACTAACTGACTGACTGTCTGACTGACTGACTAACTAACTGACTGACTGACTTACTAACTAACTAACTAACTAACTAACTAACTAACTAACTAACTAACTAACTGACTAACTGACTGACTGACTGACTAACTAACTAACTAACTAACTAACTAATAACTAACTAACAAACTAACTAACTAACTTATTAACTGACTGACTGACTGACTAACTATCTGACTGACTAACTGACTAACTAACTAACTAAATAACTGACTAACTGACTGACTGACTGACTGACTAACTAACTGACTGACTGAATGACTGACTGACTAACTGACTAACTGACTGACTGACTGACTAACTATCTGACTGACTAACTGACTAACTGAATAACTAACTGACTGACTGACTGACTAACTAACTGAATAACTGACTGACTGACTGACTAACTAACTAACTGACTAACTGACTAACTGACTGACTGACTGACTGACTGATGGGCACGTTGATCAGATATGATTGGTAGTGCGGGAGCGCAGCGGCAGGACGCCACAGGGAGAGAAGGGACGAGACACAGCGCCTAGGGCTTCGGGTGGTACGGAATCTGGCGGGGTACTCGGCCGGAACAGAGAGGAGTAATATTCGTTCAACGCTACCCCGATCACATCACTCCCTCAGGCAACACTGCCGCCTGGAGGGACCTCACGATTTGTCCACCATGGTCACTGATTGCGTTGTTCTGATAAGGAAAGTGTAACTATTTTTGTGCCTGTTCGTTTCTATCTGTCAAGTATATAAATTGAAGCTGTAGCTAGACATGTTGCCATTGAAGTGCACCGAGCCATCTTGCAGGCTCTCGGGATATGCGTTTGAGTTCTTCAGTAGACTGCCTATCCATTAACACAAAAAATTTAGGTGTAAGTAGGAACTTGCGCACGTATTTATGTGATCATACAGGACAATTGACTCGTGCACGCACGAACGCACGCGCGCACACACACACACACACGCAACACGCACACACACACGCAACACGCACACGCACGCACACACACACACACGCACGCGCACACACACACACACACAGCCGCCGCGGTGGCTCAGTGGCTATGGTGCTCGGCTGCTGGCCCGAAAGACGCGGGTTCGATCCCGGCCGCGGCGGCTGAATTTCTTCGGTGGAGAAATTCGAGGCCCGTGTACTGTGCGATGTCAGTGCACGTTAAAGAACCCCAGGTGGTCGAAATTTCTGGAGCCCTCCACTACGGCGTCTCTCACAGCCTTAGTCGCTTTGGGACGTTAAACCCCATAAATTGACTAACTAACTGACCAACTAACTAACTAACTAACTAACTGACTAACTAACTGACTAACTAACTAACTAACTAACTAACTGACTAACTGACTAACTGACTGACTAACTGACTGACTGACTAACTGACTAACTAACTGACTGACTGACTGACTGACTGACTGACTAACTAACTGACTGACTGACTGACTAACTAACTGACTGACTGACTGACTGACTAACTAACTGACTGACTGACTGACTGACTGACTAACTGACTAACTGACTAACTAACTAACTGACTAACTGACTGACTGAATGACTGACTAACTGACTGACTGACTGACTGACTAACTAACTGACTGACTGACTGACTGACTGACTAACTAACTGACTGACTGACTGACTGACTAACTGACTGACTGACTGACTAAATAACTAACTAACTAACTAACTAACTAATTGACTGACTGACTAACTAACTAACTAACTGACTGACTGACTGACTGACTAACTAACTAACTAACTAACTAACTGACTGACTGACTGACTGACTGACTGAGTGACTGACTGACTGACTGACTAACTGACTGAATGACTGACTGACTAACTAACTAACTGACTGACTAACTGACTAACTAACTGACTGACTGACTAACTGAATAACTGACTGACTGACTGACTAACTGACTGACTGTCTGACTGACTGACTAACTAACTAACTGACTAACTGACTGACTCAATGACTAACTAAATACCTAACTGACTAACTGACTAACTGACTAACTAACTAACTAACTAACTAACTAACTAACTGACTGACTTACTAACTAACTGACTGACTGACTTACTAACTGACTAACTAACTGACTAACTGACTGACTAACTAACTAACTAACTAACTAACTAACTAACTAACTAACTAACTAACTAACTGACTGACTGACTGACTGACTGACTGACTGGCTGACTACCTAACTACCTACCTAACTAACTAACTAACTAACTAACTAACTAACTGACTGACTGACTGACTGACTGACTCACTAACTGACTGACTGACTGACTAACTGACTGACTGACTGACTGACTGACTAACTAACTAACTAACTGACTGACTAACTGACTAACTGACTAACTGACTGACTGACTGACTAACTAACTAACTGGAAAAATAAACCTTCAGTTGTAAGTGAGCGCTGTGTGTGTCTCGTATACTTCCTTGTCCTTGTGTAGTTTGCGCTGTTCTGCCTTGTTAGAAATAAGAACTATATTCCCGCGACGCATGGATGAGGACAGAAGTTTTCGTTTTCTCAGACCCTGAAAAACTTCGGCGAGGATTTGGTTAAGTTCTTTTCTAAAGCATTGATACAATTGGGCAGTTGTATCGTCTGGGCTGAGTGATTTATTGTTAGGGAGCTTTGCTATGATGTGTTTTATTTCGTCTGCAGTTATTGAGAAGTTGGTTGCCTCCATAATCTCTTGAGGAACCTCCGGTAGTTCATGAAACACATGAACTGATAGGCACGTTGATCAGATATGATTGGTAGTGCGGGAGCGCAGCGGCAGGACGCCACAGGGAGAGAAGGGACGATACACAGCACCTGGGGCTTCGCGTGGTACGAAATCTGGCGGGGTACTCGGCCGGAACAGAGTGGAGTAATATTCGTTCAACGCTACCCCGATCACATCACTCCCTCAGGCAACGCTGCCGCTTGGAGGGACCTCACGATTTGTCTTATAAAAATAATGAAAGCGGTTTCTATCGCAGCCGTGATTCACACTCACACCACGGCCACCATGGTCACTGATTCCGTTGTTCAGATAAGGAAAGTGTAACTATTTTTGTGCCTGTTCGTTTCTTTCTGTCAAGTATATAAATTGGAGCTGTAGCTAGACATGTTGCCATTGAAGTGCACCGAGCCTTCTTGCAGGCTCTCGGGATATGCGTTTGAGTTCTTCAGTAGACTGCCTATCCATTAACACAAAAAATTTAGGTGTAAGTATGAACTTGCGCACGTATTTATGTGATCATACGGGACAATTGACTCGTGCACGCACGAACGCACGCGCACACACACACATACACACGCAATACGCACACACACACGCACGCACGCCCACAAACCCCATAAACTACCTAACTAACTAACTGACTAACTGACTAACTAACTAACTAACTAACTAACTGACTAACTGACTGACTAACTAACTAACTGACTGACTAACTGACTAACTGACTAACTGACTAACTGACTAACTGACTGACTGACTGACTAACTATCTGACTGACTAACTGACTAACTGAATAACTGACTGACTAACTGACTAACAAACTGACTGACTGACTGACTGACTAACTAACTAACTAACTAATTAACTAACTAACTAACTAACTAACTAACTACTAACTAACTAACTAACTAACTAACTAACTAACTAACGAACTAACTAACTGACTGACTGACTGACTAACTTACTAACTAACTAACTGACTAACTAATAAACTAACTGCATAACTAACTAGCTAACTAACTACCTAACAAACTACCTAACTAGCTAACTAACTAACTAACTAACTAACTAACTAACTAACTAAATAACTAACTAACTGACTGACTGACTGACTGACTGCCTGACTGACTGACTAACTAACTTATTAACTGACTGACTAACTGACTAACTAACTAACTAACTAACTAACTGACTGACTGACTGACTGACTAACTGACTGACTGACTAACTATCTGACTGACTAACTGACTAACTGAATAACTAACTGACTAACTAACTAACTAACTAACTAACTAACTAACTAACTAACTAACTAACTAACTGACTGACTGACTAACTGACTAGCTAACTAACTGACTAACTGACTAAGTAACTAACTAACTAACTAACCGACCAACTGACTGATGGACTAACTAACTAACTAACTCACTGACTGACTGACTTACTGACTAACTAACTGACTGACTGACTTACTAACTAACTAACTAACTAACTAACTAACTAACTAACTGACTAACTGACTGACTGACTGACTGACTAACTAACTAACTGACTGACTAACTGACTAACTGACTAACTAACTAACTGACTGACTGACTGACTAACTGACTAACTAACTGACTAACTGACTGACTGACTAACTAACTGACTAACTGACAGAGTGACTGACTGACTGACTAACTGACTGACTGACTGACTGACTAACTATCTGACTGACTAACTGACTAACTGAATAACTAACTGACTAACTAACTGACTAACTGAATAACTAACTGACTAACTAACTGACTAACTGACTGACTAACTAACTAACTAACTAACTGACTGACTGACTTACTGACTAACTAACTAACTGACTAACTGACGGAGTGACTGACTGACTGACTAACTGACTGACTGACTGACTGACTAACTATCTGACTGACTAACTGACTAACTGAATAACTAACTGACTAACTAACTGACTAACTGAATAACTAACTGACTAACTAACTGACTAACTGACTAACTGACTGACTAACTAACTGACTGACTGACTGACTGACTGACTGACTGACTGACTGACTGACTAACTGACTAACTGAATAACTAACTGACTAACTAACTGACTAACTGACTAACTAACTAACTAACTAACTAACTAACTAACTAACTGACTGACTGACTAACTGACTAAGTAACTAACTAACTAACTAACCGACCAACTGACTGATGGACTAACTAACTAACTAACTCACTGACTGACTGACTTACTGACTAACTAACTGACTGACTGACTTACTAACTAACTAACTAACTAACTAACTGACTAACTGACTGACTGACTGACTAACTAACTAACTGACTGACTAACTGACTAACTGACTAACTAACTAACTGACTAACTGACTGACTAACTAACTAACTAACTAGCTAACTAACTAACTAACTAACTGACTGACTGACTGAATAACTGACTAACTAACTGACTAACTGACTGACTGACTAACTAACTGACTAACTAACTAACTAACTGACTAACTGACGGAGTGACTGACTGACTGACTAACTGACTGACTGACTGACTAACTAACTATCTGACTGACTAACTGGCTAACTGAATAACTAACTGACTAACTAACTGACTAACTGAATAACTAACTGACTAACTGACTGACTAACTAACTAACTAACTAACTGACTGACTGACTAACTGACTAGCTAACTAACTGACTAACTGACTAAGTAACTAACTAACTAACCGACTAACTGACTAATGGACTGACTAACTGACTAACTAACTAACTAACTGACTGACTGACTGACTAACTGACTGACTGACTGACTGACTAACTGAATAACTAACTGACTAACTAACTGACTAAAACTGACTGACTGACTAACTGACTAGCTAACTAACTGACTAAGTAACTAACTAACTAACTAACCGTCTAACTGACTAATGGACTAACTAACTCACTGACTGACTGACTGACTTACTGACTAACTAACTGACTGACTGACTGACTGACTGACTAACTGAATAACTGACTGACTGACTAACTAACTGACTGACTGTCTGACTGACTGACTAACTGACTGACTGACTTACTAACTAACTAACCGACTAACTGACTGACTGACTGGCTAACTAACTAACTGACTAACTAACTGACTAACTAACTAACTAACTAACTGACTAACTGACTGACTAACTAACTAACTAACTAGCTAACTAACTAACTAACTAACTAACTGACTGACTGACTAACTGACTAACTAACTGACTAACTGACTGACTGACTAACTAACTAACTGACTAACTGACTAACTGACTAACTGACTGACTGACTGACTGACTGACTGACTAACTAACTAACTGACTGACTGACTAACTGACTAACTAACTAACTGACTAAGTGACTGTCTGACTTACTGACTAACTAACTAACTAACTGAAAAAATAAACCTTCAGTTGTAAGTGAGCGCTGTGTGTGTCTCGTCTACTTCCTTGTCCTTGTGTAGTTTGCGCTGTTCTGCCTTGTTAGAAATCAGAACTATATTCCCGCGACGCATGGATGAGGACAGAAGTTTTCGTTTTCTCAGACCCTGAAAAACTTAGGCGAGGATTAGGTTAAGTTCTTTTGTAAAGCATTGGTACAATTGGGCAGTTGTATCGTTTGGGCTGAGTGATTTATTGTTAGGGAGCTTTGCTATGATGTGTTTTATTTCGTCTGCAGTTATTGAGAAGTTGGTTGCCTCCATAATCTCTTGAGGAACCTCCGGTAGTTCATGAACAACATGAACTGATGGGCACGTTGATCAGATATGATTGGTAGTGCGGGAGCGCAGCGGCAGGACGCCACAGGGAGAGAAGGGACGAGACACAGCGCCTAGGGCTTCGGGTGGTACGGAATCTGGCGGGGTACTCGGCCGGAACAGAGTGGAGTAATATTCGTTCAACGCTACCCCGATCACATTACTCCCTCAGGCAATGCTGCCGCTTGGAGGGACCTCACGATTTGTCTTATAAAAATAATGAAAGCGGTTTCTATGGCAGCCGTGATTCACACTCACACCACGGCCACCATGGTCACTGATTGCGTTCTTCTGATAAGGAAAGTGTAACTATTTTTGTGCCTGTTCGTTTCTATCTGTCAAGTATATAAATGAAACTGTAGCTAGACATGTTGCCATTGAAGTGCACCGAGCCATCTTGCAGGCTCTCGGGATATGCGTTTGAGTTCTTCAGTAGACTGCCTATCCATTAACACAAAAAATTTAGGTGTAAGTATGAACTTGCGCACGTATTTATGTGATCATACGGGACAATTGACTCGTGCACGCACGAACGCACGCGCGCACACACACACGCAACACGCGCACACACACGCAACACGCACACGCACGCACACACACACACACGCACGCGCACACACACACACACACAGCCGCCGCGATGGCTCAGTGGCTATGGTGCTCGGCTGCTGTCCCGAAAGACGCGGGTTCGATCCCGGCCGCGGCGGCTGAATTTCTTTGGTGGAGAAATTCGAGGCCCGTGTACTGTGCGATGTCAGTGCACGTTAAAGAACCCCAGGTGGTCGAAATTTCTGGAGCCCTCCACTACGGCGTCTCTCACAGCCTTAGTCGCTTTGGGACGTTAAACCCCATAAATTAACTAACTAACTGACCAACTAACTAACTAACTAACTAACTAACTAACTAACTAACTAACTAACTAACTAACTGACTGACTGACTGACTGACTGACTGACTGACTGACTGACTGCCTGACTGACTGACTAACTAACTTATTAACTGACTGACTAACTGACTAACTAACTAACTAACTAACTAACTGACTGACTGACTGACTGACTGACTAACTGACTGACTGACTAACTATCTAACTGACTAACTGACTAACTGAATAACTAACTGACTAACTAACTGACTAACTGACTGACTAACTAACTAACTAACTAACTAACTAACTAACTAACTAACTAACTAACTAACTAACTAACTGACTGACTGACTAACTGACTAGCTAACTAACTGACTAACTGACTAAGTAACTAACTAACTAACTAACCGACCAACTGACTGATGGACTAACTAACTAACTAACTCACTGACTGACTGACTTACTGACTAACTAACTGACTGACTGACTTACTAACTAACTAACTAACTAACTAACTAACTGACTAACTGACTGACTGACTGACTAACTAACTAACTGACTGACTAACTGACTAACTGACTAACTAACTAACTGACTAACTGACTGACTAACTAACTAACTAACTAGCTAACTAACTAACTAACTAACTGACTGACTGACTGACTAACTGACTAACTAACTGACTAACTGACTAACTGACTAACTGACTGACTGACTAACTAACTGACTAACTAACTAACTAACTGACTAACTGACGGAGTGACTGACTGACTGACTAACTGACTGACTGACTGACTGACTAACTATCTGACTGACTAACTGACTAACTGAATAACTAACTGACTAACTAACTGACTAACTGAATAACTAACTGACTAACTGACTAACTGACTGACTAACTAACTAACTAACTGACTGACTGACTAACTGACTAGCTAACTAACTGACTAACTGACTAAGTAACTAACTAACTAACCGACTAACTGACTAATGGACTAACTAACTAACTAACTCACTGACTGACTGACTGACTTACTGACTAACTAACTGACTGACTGACTGACTGACTAACTGAATAACTGACTGACTGACTAACTAACTGACTGACTGTCTGACTGACTGACTAACTAACTGACTGACTGACTTACTAACTAACTAACTAACTAACTAACTAACTAACTGACTAACTGACTGACTGACTGACTGACTGACTAACTAACTGACTGACTAACTGACTGACTGACTAACTAGCTAACTAACTACCTAACTAACTACCTAACTAGCTAACTAACTAACTAACTAAATAACTAACTAACTAACTACCTGACTGACTGACTGACTGACTGACTGACTAACTAACTAACTAACTAACTAACTAACTAACTAATAACTAACTAACAAACTAACTAACTAACTTATTAACTGACTGACTGACTGACTAACTATCTGACTGACTAACTGACTAACTGAATAACTAACTGACTAACTAACTGACTAACTGAATAACTAACTGACTAACTAACTGACTAACTGACTGACTAACTAACTAACTAACTAACTGACTGACTGACTAACTGACTAGCTAACTAACTGACTAACTGACTAAGTAACTAACTAACTAAATAACTGACTAACTGACTGACTGACTGACTGACTGACTAACTAACTGACTGACTGAATGACTGACTGACTAACTGACTAACTGACTGACTGACTGACTATCTGACTGACTAACTGACTAACTGAATAACTAACTGACTGACTGACTGACTAACTAACTGAATAACTGACTGACTGACTAACTAACTAACTGACTAACTGACTGACTGACTGACTGACTGATGGGCACGTTGATCAGATATGATTGGTAGTGCGGGAGCGCAGCGGCAGGACGCCACAGGGAGAGAAGGGACGAGACACAGCGCCTAGGGCTTCGGGTGGTACGGAATCTGGCGGGGTACTCGGCCGGAACAGAGAGGAGTAATATTCGTTCAACGCTACCCCGATCACATCACTCCCTCAGGCAACACTGCCGCCTGGAGGGACCTCACGATTTGTCCACCATGGTCACTGATTGCGTTGTTCTGATAAGGAAAGTGTAACTATTTTTGTGCCTGTTCGTTTCTATCTGTCAAGTATATAAATTGAAGCTGTAGCTAGACATGTTGCCATTGAAGTGCACCGAGCCATCTTGCAGGCTCTCGGGATATGCGTTTGAGTTCTTCAGTAGACTGCCTATCCATTAACACAAAAAATTTAGGTGTAAGTAGGAACTTGCGCACGTATTTATGTGATCATACAGGACAATTGACTCGTGCACGCACGAACGCACGCGCGCACACACACACACACACGCAACACGCACACACACACGCAACACGCACACGCACGCACACACACACACACGCACGCGCACACACACACACACACAGCCGCCGCGGTGGCTCAGTGGCTATGGTGCTCGGCTGCTGGCCCGAAAGACGCGGGTTCGATCCCGGCCGCGGCGGCTGAATTTCTTCGGTGGAGAAATTCGAGGCCCGTGTACTGTGCGATGTCAGTGCACGTTAAAGAACCCCAGGTGGTCGAAATTTCTGGAGCCCTCCACTACGGCGTCTCTCACAGCCTTAGTCGCTTTGGGACGTTAAACCCCATAAATTGACTAACTAACTGACCAACTAACTAACTAACTAACTAACTGACTAACTAACTGACTAACTAACTAACTAACTAACTAACTAACTAACTAACTGACTAACTGACTAACTGACTGACTAACTGACTGACTGACTAACTGACTAACTAACTGACTGACTGACTGACTGACTGACTAACTAACTGACTGACTGACTGACTGACTAACTAACTGACTGACTGACTGACTGACTAACTAACTGACTGACTGACTGACTGACTGACTAACTGACTAACTAACTAACTGACTAACTGACTGACTGAATGACTGACTAACTGACTGACTGACTGACTGACTAACTAACTGACTGACTGACTGACTAACTAACTGACTGACTGACTGACTGACTGACTAACTGACTGACTGACTGACTAAATAACTAACTAACTAACTAACTAACTAATTGACTGACTGACTAACTAACTAACTAACTGACTGACTGACTGACTGACTGACTGACTAACTAACTAACTAACTAACTGACTGACTGACTGACTGACTGACTGACTGACTGAGTGACTGACTGACTGACTGACTAACTGACTGAATGACTGACTGACTAACTAACTAACTGACTGACTAACTGACTAACTAACTGACTGACTGACTAACTGAATAACTGACTGACTGACTGACTAACTGACTGACTGTCTGACTGACTGACTAACTAACTAACTGACTAACTGACTGACTCAATGACTAACTAAATACCTAACTGACTAACTGACTAACTGACTAACTAACTAACTAACTAACTAACTAACTAACTGACTGACTTACTAACTAACTGACTGACTGACTTACTAACTGACTAACTAACTGACTAACTGACTGACTAACTAACTAACTAACTAACTAACTAACTAACTAACTGACTGACTGACTGACTGACTGACTGGCTGACTACCTAACTACGTACCTAACTAACTAACTAACTAACTAACTAACTAACTAACTAACTAACTGACTGACTGACTGACTGACTGACTCACTAACTGACTGACTGACTGACTAACTGACTGACTGACTGACTGACTAACTAACTAACTAACTAACTAACTAACTAACTAACTAACTAACTAACTAACTAACTAACTAACTAACTAACTAACTAACTAACTAACTAACTGACTGACTGACTAACTGACTAGCTAACTAACTGACTAACTGACTAAGTAACTAACTAACTAACCGACCAACTGACTGATGGACTAACTAACTAACTAACTCACTGACTGACTGACTTACTGACTAACTAACTGACTGACTGACTTACTAACTAACTAACTAACTAACTAACTAACTAACTAACTGACTAACTGACTGACTGACTGACTAACTAACTGACTGACTAACTGACTAACTGACTAACTAACTAACTGACTAACTGACTGACTAACTAACTAACTAACTAGCTAACTAACTAACTAACTAACTGACTGACTGACTGACTGACTAACTGACTAACTAACTGACTAACTGACTGACTGACTAACTAACTGACTAACTAACTAACTAACTGACTAACTGACGGAGTGACTGACTGACTGACTAACTGACTGACTGACTGACTAACTAACTATCTGACTGACTAACTGACTAACTGAATAACTAACTGACTAACTAACTGACTAACTGAATAACTAACTGACTAACTGACTGACTAACTAACTAACTAACTAACTGACTGACTGACTAACTGACTAGCTAACTAACTGACTAACTGACTAAGTAACTAACTAACTAACCGACTAACTGACTAATGGACTGACTAACTAACTAACTAACTAACTAACTAACTAACTAACTAACTGACTGACTGACTGACTGACTGACTGACTGACTGACTGACTGCCTGACTGACTGACTAACTAACTTATTAACTGACTGACTAACTGACTAACTAACTAACTAACTAACTAACTGACTGACTGACTGACTGACTGACTAACTGACTAACTGACTGACTAACTAACTAACTAACTAACTAACTAACTAACTAACTAACTAACTAACTAACTAACTAACTAACTGACTGACTGACTAACTGACTAGCTAACTAACTGACTAACTGACTAAGTAACTAACTAACTAACTAACCGACCAACTGACTGATGGACTAACTAACTAACTAACTCACTGACTGACTGACTTACTGACTAACTAACTGACTGACTGACTTACTAACTAACTAACTAACTAACTAACTAACTAACTGACTAACTGACTGACTGACTGACTAACTAACTAACTGACTGACTAACTGACTAACTGACTAACTAACTAACTGACTAACTGACTGACTAACTAACTAACTAACTAGCTAACTAACTAACTAACTAACTGACTGACTGACTGACTAACTGACTAACTAACTGACTAACTGACTAACTGACTAACTGACTGACTGACTAACTAACTGACTAACTAACTAACTAACTGACTAACTGACGGAGTGACTGACTGACTGACTAACTGACTGACTGACTGACTGACTAACTATCTGACTGACTAACTGACTAACTGAATAACTAACTGACTAACTAACTGACTAACTGAATAACTAACTGACTAACTGACTAACTGACTGACTAACTAACTAACTAACTGACTGACTGACTAACTGACTAGCTAACTAACTGACTAACTGACTAAGTAACTAACTAACTAACCGACTAACTGACTAATGGACTAACTAACTAACTAACTCACTGACTGACTGACTGACTTACTGACTAACTAACTGACTGACTGACTGACTGACTAACTGAATAACTGACTGACTGACTAACTAACTGACTGACTGTCTGACTGACTGACTAACTAACTGACTGACTGACTTACTAACTAACTAACTAACTAACTAACTAACTAACTAACTGACTAACTGACTGACTGACTGACTGACTGACTAACTAACTGACTGACTAACTGACTGACTGACTAACTAGCTAACTAACTACCTAACTAACTACCTAACTAGCTAACTAACTAACTAACTAAATAACTAACTAACTAACTACCTGACTGACTGACTGACTGACTGACTAACTAACTAACTAACTAACTAACTAATAACTAACTAACAAACTAACTAACTAACTTATTAACTGACTGACTGACTGACTAACTATCTGACTGACTAACTGACTAACTGAATAACTAACTGACTAACTAACTGACTAACTGAATAACTAACTGACTAACTAACTGACTAACTGACTGACTAACTAACTAACTAACTAACTGACTGACTGACTAACTGACTAGCTAACTAACTGACTAACTGACTAAGTAACTAACTAACTAAATAACTGACTAACTGACTGACTGACTGACTGACTGACTAACTAACTGACTGACTGAATGACTGACTGACTAACTGACTAACTGACTGACTGACTGACTATCTGACTGACTAACTGACTAACTGAATAACTAACTGACTGACTGACTGACTAACTAACTGAATAACTGACTGACTGACTGACTAACTAACTAACTGACTAACTGACTGACTGACTGACTGACTGATGGGCACGTTGATCAGATATGATTGGTAGTGCGGGAGCGCAGCGGCAGGACGCCACAGGGAGAGAAGGGACGAGACACAGCGCCTAGGGCTTCGGGTGGTACGGAATCTGGCGGGGTACTCGGCCGGAACAGAGAGGAGTAATATTCGTTCAACGCTACCCCGATCACATCACTCCCTCAGGCAACACTGCCGCCTGGAGGGACCTCACGATTTGTCCACCATGGTCACTGATTGCGTTGTTCTGATAAGGAAAGTGTAACTATTTTTGTGCCTGTTCGTTTCTATCTGTCAAGTATATAAATTGAAGCTGTAGCTAGACATGTTGCCATTGAAGTGCACCGAGCCATCTTGCAGGCTCTCGGGATATGCGTTTGAGTTCTTCAGTAGACTGCCTATCCATTAACACAAAAAATTTAGGTGTAAGTAGGAACTTGCGCACGTATTTATGTGATCATACAGGACAATTGACTCGTGCACGCACGAACGCACGCGCGCACACACACACACACACGCAACACGCACACACACACGCAACACGCACACGCACGCACACACACACACACGCACGCGCACACACACACACACACAGCCGCCGCGGTGGCTCAGTGGCTATGGTGCTCGGCTGCTGGCCCGAAAGACGCGGGTTCGATCCCGGCCGCGGCGGCTGAATTTCTTCGGTGGAGAAATTCGAGGCCCGTGTACTGTGCGATGTCAGTGCACGTTAAAGAACCCCAGGTGGTCGAAATTTCTGGAGCCCTCCACTACGGCGTCTCTCACAGCCTTAGTCGCTTTGGGACGTTAAACCCCATAAATTGACTAACTAACTGACCAACTAACTAACTAACTAACTAACTGACTAACTAACTGACTAACTAACTAACTAACTAACTAACTAACTAACTAACTGACTAACTGACTAACTGACTGACTAACTGACTGACTGACTAACTGACTAACTAACTGACTGACTGACTGACTGACTGACTAACTAACTGACTGACTGACTGACTGACTAACTAACTGACTGACTGACTGACTGACTAACTAACTGACTGACTGACTGACTGACTGACTAACTGACTAACTAACTAACTGACTAACTGACTGACTGAATGACTGACTAACTGACTGACTGACTGACTGACTAACTAACTGACTGACTGACTGACTAACTAACTGACTGACTGACTGACTGACTGACTAACTGACTGACTGACTGACTAAATAACTAACTAACTAACTAACTAATTGACTGACTGACTAACTAACTAACTAACTGACTGACTGACTGACTGACTGACTAACTAACTAACTAACTAACTGACTGACTGACTGACTGACTGACTGACTGACTGAGTGACTGACTGACTGACTGACTAACTGACTGAATGACTGACTGACTAACTAACTAACTGACTGACTAACTGACTAACTAACTGACTGACTGACTAACTGAATAACTGACTGACTGACTGACTAACTGACTGACTGTCTGACTGACTGACTGACTAACTAACTGACTAACTGACTGACTCAATGACTAACTAAATACCTAACTGACTAACTGACTAACTGACTAACTAACTAACTAACTAACTAACTAACTAACTGACTGACTTACTAACTAACTGACTGACTGACTTACTAACTGACTAACTAACTGACTAACTGACTGACTAACTAACTAACTAACTAACTAACTAACTAACTAACTAACTAACTGACTGACTGACTGACTGACTGACTGGCTGACTACCTAACTACGTACCTAACTAACTAACTAACTAACTAACTAACTAACTAACTAACTGACTGACTGACTGACTGACTGACTCACTAACTGACTGACTGACTGACTAACTGACTGACTGACTGACTGACTAACTAACTAACTAACTGACTGACTAACTGACTAACTGACTAACTGACTGACTGACTGACTAACTAACTAACTGGAAAAATAAACCTTCAGTTGTAAGTGAGCGCTGTGTGTGTCTCGTATACTTCCTTGTCCTTGTGTAGTTTGCGCTGTTCTGCCTTGTTAGAAATAAGAACTATATTCCCGCGACGCATGGATGAGGACAGAAGTTTTCGTTTTCTCAGACCCTGAAAAACTTCGGCGAGGATTTGGTTAAGTTCTTTTCTAAAGCATTGATACAATTGGGCAGTTGTATCGTCTGGGCTGAGTGATTTATTGTTAGGGAGCTTTGCTATGATGTGTTCTATTTCGTCTGCAGTTATTGAGAAGTTGGTTGCCTCCATAATCTCTTGAGGAACCTCCGGTAGTTCATGAAACACATGAACTGATAGGCACGTTGATCAGATATGATTGGTAGTGCGGGAGCGCAGCGGCAGGACGCCACAGGGAGAGAAGGGACGATACACAGCACCTGGGGCTTCGCGTGGTACGAAATCTGGCGGGGTACTCGGCCGGAACAGAGTGGAGTAATATTCGTTCAACGCTACCCCGATCACATCACTCCCTCAGGCAACGCTGCCGCTTGGAGGGACCTCACGATTTGTCTTATAAAAATAATGAAAGCGGTTTCTATGGCAGCCGTGATTCACACTCACACCACGGCCACCATGGTCACTGATTCCGTTGTTCAGATAAGGAAAGTGTAACTATTTTTGTGCCTGTTCGTTTCTTTCTGTCAAGTATATAAATTGGAGCTGTAGCTAGACATGTTGCCATTGAAGTGCACCGAGCCTTCTTGCAGGCTCTCGGGATATGCGTTTGAGTTCTTCAGTAGACTGCCTATCCATTAACACAAAAAATTTAGGTGTAAGTATGAACTTGCGCACGTATTTATGTGATCATACGGGACAATTCACTCGTGCACGCACGAACGCACGCGCACACACACACATACACACGCAACACGCACACACACACACACGTACGCACGCCCACACACACGCACGCACGCGCACGCACACACACACGCACGCACGCGCACGCACACACACACACATAGCCGCCGCGGTGGCTCTGTGGCTATGGTGCTCGGCTGCTGGCCCGAAAGACGCGGGTTCGATCCCGGCCGCGGCGGCTGAATTTCTTTGGTGGAGAAATTCGAGGCCCGAGTACTGTGCGATGTCAGTGCACGTTAAAGAACCCCAGGTGGTCGAAATTTCCGGAGCCCTCCACTACGGCGTCTCTCACAGCCTTAGTCGCTTTGGGACGTTAAACCCCATAAACTACCTAACTAACTAACTGACTAACTGACTAACTAACTAACTAACTAACTGACTAACTGACTAACTAACTGACTAACTGATTGACTAACTAAATGACTGACTGCCTGACTGACTAACTAACTGACTGACTGACTAACTAACTAACTGACTGACTGACTGACTAACTAACTGACTGACTGACTGACTAACTGACTAACTGACTAACTAACTAACTAACTGACTAACTGACGGAGTGACTGACTGACTAACTAACTAACTAACTAACTGACTAACTAACTAACTAACCGACTGACTAACTAACTAACTAACTAACTGACTGACTGCTAACTGACTAACAGACTGACTGACTGACTGACTAAATAACTAACTAACTAACTAACTAACTAATTGACTGACTAACTGACTAACCAACTAACTAACTAACTGACTGACTGACTGACTGACTAACTAACTAACTACCTAACTAACTAGCTAACTAACTACCTAACTAAGTACCTAACTAGCTAACTAACTAACTAACTAACTAATTAATTAACTAACAAGCAAACTAACTAACTTATTAACTGACTGACTAACTGACTAACTAACTAACTAACTAACTAACTAACTAACTGACTGACTGACTGACTGACTAACTGACTAACTGACTGACTGACTGACTGACTAACTATCTGACTGACTAACTGACTAACTGAATAACTAACTGACTAACTAACTGACTAACTGACTGACTAACTAACTAACTAACTGACTGACTGACTGACTAACTGACTAACTGACTAACTGACTGACTGACTGACTGACTAACTAACTAACTACCTAACTAACTAGCTAACTAACTACCTAACTAACTACCTAACTAGCTAACTAACTAACTAACTAACAAACTAACTGACTGACTGACTGACTGACTGACTAACTAACTAACTAACTAACTAACTAACTAACTAACAAACAAACTAACTAACTTATTAACTGACTGACTAACTGACTAACTAACTAACTAACTAACTAACTAACTAACTGACTGACTGACTGACTAAGTGACTGACTGACTAACTATCTGACTGACTAACTGACTAACTGAATAACTAACTGACTAACTAACTGACTAACTGACTAACTAACTAACTAACTAACTAACTGACTGACTGACTAACTGACTAACTGACTGACTGACTGACTAACTATCTGACTGACTAACTGACTAACTGAATAACTGACTGACTAACTGACTAACAGACTGACTGACTGACTGACTAACTAACTAACTAACTAACTAACTAACTAACTAACTAACTAACTAACGAACTAACTAACTAACTGACTGACTGACTGACTAACTTACTAACTAACTGACTAACTAACTAACTAACTAACTACCTAACTAACTAGCTAACTACCTAACAAACTACCTAACTAGCTAACTAACTAACTAACTAACTAACTAACTAACTAACTAACTAACTAACTAACTAACTAACTGACTGACTGACTGACTGACTGACTGACTGACTGACTGACTGACTAACTAACTAATTAACTTATTAACTGACTGACTAACTGACTAACTAACTAACTGACTGACTGACTAACTGACTAACTAACTAACTGACTAACTGACTGACTGACTGACTGACTGACTAACTAACTAAATAACTGACTGACTGACTGACTAACTGACTAACTGACTAACTAACTGACTAACTGACTGACTGACTGACTGACTAACTAACTAACTGAATAACTGACTGACTGACTGACTGACTGACTAACTAACTAAATAACTGACTGACTGACTGACTAACTGACTAACTGACTAACTAACTGACTAACTGACTGACTGACTGACTAACTAACTAACTGGAAAAATAAACCTTCAGTTGTAAGTGAGCACTGTGTGTGTCTCGTCTACTTCCTTCTCCTTGTGCAGTTTATGCTGTTCTGCCTTGTTAGAAATCAGAACTATGTTCTCGCGACGCATGGATGGGGGCAGAAGTTTTCGTTTTCTCAGACCCTGAAAAACTTCGGCGGGGATTTGGTTAAGTTCTTTTGTAAAGCATTGATACAATTGGGCAGTTGTATCGTCTGGGCTGAGTGATTTATTGTTAGGGAGCTTTGCTATGATGTGTTTTATTTCGTCTGCAGTTATTGAGAAGTTGGTTGCCTCCATAATCTCTTGAGGAACCTCCGGTAGTTCATGAACAACATGAACTGATAGGCACGTTGATCAGATATGATTGGTAGTGCGGGAGCGCAGCGGCAGGACGCCACAGGGAGAGAAGGGACGAGACACAGCGCCTAGGGCTTCGGGTGGTACGAAATCTGGCGGGGTACTCGGCCGGAACAGAGTGGAGTAATATTCGTTCAACGCTACCCCGATCACATCACTCCCTCAGGCAACGCTGCCGCTTGGAGGGACCTCACGATTTGTCTTATAAAAATAATGAAAGCGGTTTCTATGGCAGCCGTGATTCACACTCACACCACGGCCACCATGGTCAGTGATTGCGTTGTTCTGATAAGGAAGGTGTAACTATTTTTGTGCCTGTTCGTTTCTTTCTGTCAAGTATATAAATTGAAGCTGTAGCTAGACATGTTGCCATTGAAGTGCACCGAGCCTTCTTGCAGGCTCTCGGGATATGCGTTTGAGTTCTTCAGTAGACTGCCTATCCATTAACACAAAAAATTTAGGTGTAAGTATGAACTTGCGCACGTATTTATGTGATCATACGGGACAATTGACTCGTGCACGCACGAACGCACGCGCGCACACACACACACACGCAACACGCACACACACACGCAACACGCGCACACACACACACACACACACGCGCACGCGCACACACACACACACACACACACGCACGCACGCGCACGCACACACACACACACACGCACGCACGCGAACGCACACACACACACAGCCGCCGCGGTGGCTCAGTGGCTAAGGTGCTCGGCTGCTCGCCCGAAAGACGCGGGTTCGATCCCGGCCGCGGCGGCTGAATTTCTTTGGTGGAGAAATTCGAGGCCCGTGTACTGTGCGATGTCAGTGCACGTTAAAGAACCCCAGGTGGTGGAAATTTCCGGAGCCCTCCACTACGGCGTCTCTCACAGCCTTAGTCACTTTGGGACGTTAAACCCCATAAATTAACTAACTAACTAACTAACTAACTAACCAACTAACCAACTAACCAACTAACCAACTAACTAACTAAGTAACTGACTAACTGACTGACTGACTGACTGACTAACTTAACTGACTGACTAACTGACTAACTAACTGACTAACTGACTGACTAACTGACTAACTGACTGACTGACTAACTGACTAACTGACTGACTGACTGACTGACTAACTGACTGACTGACTGACTGACTGACTAACTAACTGACTGACTGACTGACTGACTGATTGACTGACTAACTAACTAACTGACTGACTGACTGACTGACTGACTAACTAACTAACTGACTGACTGACTGACTGACTAACTAACTAACTGACTGACTGACTGACTAACTGACTGACTGACTGACTGACTGACTAACTGTCTGACTGACTGACTGACTAACTAACTGACTGACTAACTAACTAACTAACTGACTAAATGACTAACTAACTGACTGACTGACTGACTGACTGACTGACTGACTAACTAACTAACTAACTGACTGACTGACTGACTGACGGACTGACTAACTAATTAACCAACTAACATACTAACTAACTAACTGACTGACTGACTAACTAACTGACTAACTGACTGACTGACTAACTGACTGACTGACTAACTAACAGACTGACTGACTGACTGACTAACTAACTGACTAACTAACTAACTGACTAACTGACTGACTGACTAACTAACTAACTAACTGAATAACTGACTAACTGACTAACTAACTGACTAACTTACTAACTGACTGACTAACTAACTAACTAACTAAGTGACTGACTGACTAACAGACTAACTATCCGACTAACTATCTGACTAACTGACTAACTGACTGACTGACTGACTGACTAAATAACTAACTAACTAAATAATTGACTGACTAACTGACTAACTAACTAACTAACTAACTGACTGACTGACTGACTGACTGACTGACTGACTAACTCACTGACTGACTAACTGACTGACTGACTAACTAACTACCTGACTAACTGACTAACTGACTAACTAACTAACTAACTAAGTGACTGACTGACTAACTGACTAACTATCTGACTAACTAACTAACTAACTAACTAACTGACTGACTGACTGACTGACTAAATAACTAACTAACTAAATAATTGACTTACTAACTGACTAACTAACTATCTGACTAATTCACTAACTAACTAACTAACTAACTAACTAACTGACTAACTAACTAACTAACTGACTAACTAACTAACTGACTGCCTGACTGACTAACTAACTGACTGACTGACTGACTAACTAACTGACTGACTGACTAAATAACTGACTGACTGACTGACTAACTAACTAACTGACTGACTGACTAACTAACTGACTGACTGACAAACTAACTGACTGACTGACTGACTAACTGACTAACTAACTAACTGACTAACTGACTGACTGACTAACTAACTAACTAACTGACTGACTAACTAACTAACTAACGAACTGACTGACTGACTGACTGACTGACCAACTAACTAACTAACTAACTAACTGACTGACTGTCTGACTGACTAACTAACAAGACTGACTGACTGACTAACTGACTGACTAACTAACTGACTGACTGACTAACTAACTGACTGACTGACTAACTGACTAACTAACTAACTGACTAACTGACTGAATGACTGACTAACTGACTGACTAACTAACTGACTATCTAACTAACTAACTAACTAACTGACTTACTAACTGACTGACTGACTGACTGACTAACTAACTAACTAACTAACTGACTGACTGACTGACTGACTGACTGACTGACTAACTAACTAACTAACGAACTGACTGACTGACTGACTGACTGACTGACCAACTAACTAACTAACTAACTAACTGACTGACTGTCTGACTGACTGACTAACAAACTAACTGAATGACTGACTGACTGATTAACTAAATAACTAACTAACTGACTAACTGACTGACTGACTAACTAACTAACTGACTGACTGACTAACTAACTAACTAACTAATTAACTAACTAACTAACTAACTGACTGACTAACTAACTAACTAACTAACTAACTGACTAATTAACTAACTAACTAACTAACTAACTAACTGACTGACTGACTAACTAACTAACTTACTGACTGACTAACTGACTAACTGACTAACTGACTAACTGACTGACTGACTGACTGACTGACTAACTGACTAACTGACTAACTAACTAACTGACTAACTGACTGACTGACTGACTGACTAACTAACTAACTGGAAAAATAAACCTTCAGTTGTAAGTGAGCGCTGTGTGTGTCTCGTCTACTTCCTTGTCCTTGTGGAGTTTATGCTGTTCTGCCTTGTTAGAAATCAGAACTATATTAGCGCGACGCATGGATGAGGACAGAAGTTTTCGTTTTCTCAGACCCTGAAAAACTTCGGCGAGGATTTGGTTAAGTTCTTTTGTAAAGCATTGATACAATTGGGCAGTTGTATCGTCTGGGCTGAGTCATTTATTGTTAGGGAGCTTTGCTATGATGTGTTTTATTTCGTCTGCAGTTATTGAGAAGTTGGTTGCCTCCATAATCTCTTGAGGAACCTCCGGTAGTTCATGAACAACATGAACTGATAGGCACGTTGATCAGATATGATTGGTAGTGCGGGAGCGCAGTGGCAGGACGCCACAGGGAGAGAAGGGACGAGACACAGCGCCTAGGGCTTCGGGTGGTACGAAATCTGGCGGGGTACTCGGCCGGAACAGAGTGGAGTAATATTCGTTCAACGCTACCCCGATCACATCACTCCCTCAGGCAACGCTGCCGCTTGGAGGGACCTCACGATTTGTCTTATAAAAATAATGAAAGCGGTTTCTATTGCAGCCGTGATTCACACTCACACCACGGCCACCATGGTCACTGATTGCGTTGTTCTGATAAGGAAAGTGTAACTATTTTTGTGCCTGTTCGTTTCTTTCTGTCAAGTATATAAATTGAAGCTGTAGCTAGACATGTTGCCATTGAAGTGCACCGAGCCATCTTGCAGGCTCTCGGGATATGCGTTTGAGTTCTTCAGTAGACTGCCTATCCATTAACACAAAAAATTTAGGTGTAAGTATGAACTTGCGCACGTATTTATGTGATCATACGGGACAATTGACTCGTGCACGCACGAACGCACGCGCGCACACACACACACACGCAACACGCACACACACACGCAACACGCACACGCACGCACACACACACACACGCACGCGCGCACACACACACACACAGCCGCCGCGGTGGCTCAGTGGCTATGGTGCTCGGCTGCTGTCCCGAAAGACGCGGGTTCGATCCCGGCCGCGGCGGCTGAATTTCTTTGGTGGAGAAATTCGAGGCCCGTGTACTGTGCGATGTCAGTGCACGTTAAAGAACCCCAGGTGGTCGAAATTTCTGGAGCCCTCCACTACGGCGTCTCTCACAGCCTTAGTCGCTTTGGGACGTTAAACCCCATAAATTAACTAACTAACTGACCAACTAACTAACTAACTAACTGACTAACTAACTGACTAACTAACTAACTAACTAACTAACTGACTAACTGACTAACTGACTAACTGACTGACTGACTAACTGACTAACTAACTAACTAACTAACTGACTGACTGACTGACTGACTGACTAACTAACTGACTGACTGACTGACTAACTAACTGACTGACTGACTGACTGACTAACTAACTAACTAACTGACTGACTGACTGACTGACTGACTGACTGAGTGACTGACTGACTGACTGACTGACTAACTGACTGAATGACTGACTGACTAACTAACTAACTGACTGACTAACTGACTAACTAACTGACTGACTGACTGACTAACTGAATAACTGACTGACTGACTGACTAACTGACTGACTGTCTGACTGACTGACTAACTAACTAACTGACTAACTGACTGACTCAATGACTAACTAAATACCTAACTGACTAACTGACTAACTGACTAACTAACTAACTAACTAACTAACTAACTAACTGACTGACTTACTAACTAACTGACTGACTGACTTACTAACTGACTAACTAACTGACTAACTGACTGACTAACTAACTAACTAACTAACTAACTAACTAACTAACTGACTGACTGACTGACTGACTGGCTGACTACCTAACTACCTACCTAACTAACTAATTAACTAACTAACTAACTAACTAACTAACTGACTGACTGACTGACTGACTCACTAACTGACTGACTGACTGACTGACTAACTGACTGACTGACTGACTGACTAACTAACTAACTAACTGACTGACTAACTGACTAACTGACTAACTGACTGACTGACTGACTAACTAACTAACTGGAAAAATAAACCTTCAGTTGTAAGTGAGCGGTGTGTGTGTCGTATACTTCCTTGTCCTTGTGTAGTTTGCGCTGTTCTGCCTTGTTAGAAATCAGAACTATATTCCCGCGACGCATGGATGAGGACAGAAGTTTTCGTTTTCTCAGACCCTGAAAAACTTCGGCGAGGATTTGGTTAAGTTCTTTTCTAAAGCATTGATACAATTGGGCAGTTGTATCGTCTGGGCTGAGTGATTTATTGTTAGGGAGCTTTGCTATGATGTGTTTTATTTCGTCTGCAGTTATTGAGAAGTTGGTTGCCTCCATAATCTCTTGAGGAACCTCCGGTAGTTCATGAAACACATGAACTGATAGGCACGTTGATCAGATATGATTGGTAGTGCGGGAGCGCAGCGGCAGGACGCCACAGGGAGAGAAGGGACGATACACAGCACCTGGGGCTTCGCGTGGTACGAAATCTGGCGGGGTACTCGGCCGGAACAGAGTGGAGTAATATTCGTTCAACGCTACCCCGATCACATCACTCCCTCAGGCAACGCTGCCGCTTGGAGGGACCTCACGATTTGTCTTATAAAAATAATGAAAGCGGTTTCTATGGCAGCCGTGATTCACACTCACACCACGGCCACCATGGTCACTGATTCCGTTGTTCAGATAAGGAAAGTGTAACTATTTTTGTGCCTGTTCGTTTCTTTCTGTCAAGTATATAAATTGGAGCTGTAGCTAGACATGTTGCCATTGAAGTGCACCGAGCCTTCTTGCAGGCTCTCGGGATATGCGTTTGAGTTCTTCAGTAGACTGCCTATCCATTAACACAAAAAATTTAGGTGTATGAACTTGCGCACGTATTTATGTGATCATACGGGACAATTGACTCGTGCACGCACGAACGCACGCGCACACACACACATACACACGCAATACGCACACAAACACGCACGCACGCCCACAAACCCCATAAACTACCTAACTAACTAACTGACTAACTGACTAACTAACTAACTAACTAACTATCTGACTAACTGACTGACTAACTAACTAACTGACTGACTAACTGACTAACTGACTAACTGACTAACTGACTGACTGACTGACTAACTATCTGACTGACTAACTGACTAACTGAATAACTGACTGTCTAACTGACTAACAAACTGACTGACTGACTGACTGACTGACTAACTAACTAACTAACTAACTAACTAACTAACTAACTAACTAACTAACTAACTAACTAACTAACTAACTAACTAACTAACGAACTAACTAACTGACTGACTGACTGACTAACTTACTAACTAACTGACTAACTAATAAACTAACTGCATAACTAACTAGCTAACTAACTACCTAACAAACTACCTAACTAGCTAACTAACTAACTAACTAACTAACTAAATAACTAACTAACTGACTGACTGACTGACTGACTGACTGCCTGACTGACTGACTAACTAACTTATTAACTGACTGACTAACTGACTAACTAACTAACTAACTAACTAACTGACTGACTGACTGACTGACTGACTAACTGACTGACTGACTAACTATCTGACTGACTAACTGACTAACTGAATAACTAACTGACTAACTAACTGACTAACTGACTAACTAACTAACTAACTAACTAACTAACTGACTGACTGACTAACTGACTAGCTAACTAACTGACTAACTGACTAAGTAACTAACTAACTAACTAACCGACCAACTGACTGATGGACTAACTAAATAACTAACTCACTGACTGACTGACTTACTGACTAACTAACTGACTGACTGACTTACTAACTAACTAACTAACTAACTAACTAACTAACTGACTGACTGACTGACTAACTAACTAACTGACTGACTAACTGACTAACTGACTAACTAACTAACTGACTAACTGACTGACTAACTAACTAACTAGCTAACTAACTAACTAACTGACTGACTGACTGACTAACTGACTAACTAACTGACTAACTAACTAACTAACTGACTAACTGACAGAGTGACTGACTGACTAACTGACTGACTGACTGACTAACTATCTGACTGACTAACTGACTAACTGAATAACTAACTGACTAACTAACTGACTAACTGAATAACTAACTGACTAACTAACTGACTAACTGACTGACTAACTAACTAACTAACTAACTGACTGACTGACTAACTGACTAGCTAACTAACTGACTAACTGACTAACTAACTAACTAACTAACCGACTAACTGACTAATGGACTAACTAACTAACTAACTCACTGACTGACTGACTGACTTACTGACTAACTAACTGACTGACTGACTGACTAACTGAATAACTGACTGACTGACTGACTAACTAACTGACTGACTGTCTGACTGACTGACTAACTAACTGACTGACTGACTTACTAACTAACTAACTAACTAACTAACTAACTGACTAACTGACTGACTGACTGACTAACTAACTAACTGACTGACTAACTGACTGACTGACTAACTAGCTAACTAACTACCTAACTAACTACCTAACTAGCTAACTAACTAACTACCTGACTGACTGACTGACTGACTGACTAACTAACTAACTAACTAACTAACTAACTAACTAATAACTAACTAACAAACTAACTTATTAACTGACTGACTAACTGACTAACTAACTGACTAACTGACTGACTAACTAACTAACTAACTGACTGACTGACTAACTGACTAACTGACTGACTGACTGACTGACTAACTGACTGACTGACTAACTAACTAACTACCTAACTAACTAGCTAACTAACTACCTAACTAACTACCTAACTAGCTAACTAACTAACTAACAAACTAACTAACTAACTGACTGACTGACTGACTGACTGACTAACTAACTAACTAACTGACTAACTGACGGAGTGACTGACTGACTGACTAACTGACTGACTGACTGACTGACTAACTATCTGACTGACTAACTGACTAACTGAATAACTAACTGACTAACTAACTGACTAACTGAATAACTAACTGACTAACTAACTGACTAACTGACTAACTGACTGACTAACTAACTAACTAACTAACTGACTGACTGACTAACTGACTAGCTAACTAACTGACTAACTGACTAAGTAACTAACTAACTAACCGACTAACTGACTAATGGACTAACTAACTAACTCACTGACTGACTGACTGACTTACTGACTAACTAACTGACTGACTGACTGACTGACTAACTGAATAACTGACTGACTGACTGACTAACTGACTGACTGTCTGACTGACTAACTAACTGACTGACTGACTTACTAACTAACTGACTGACTAACTGACTGACTGACTAACTAGCTAACTAACTACCTAACTAACTACCTAACTAGCTAACTAACTAACTAACTAAATAACTAACTAACTACCTGACTGACTGACTGACTGACTAACTAACTAACTAACTAACTAATAACTAACTAACAAACTAACTAACTAACTTATTAACTGACTGACTAACTGACTAACTAACTAACTAACTAACTAACTGACTGACTGACTGACTGACTATCTGACTGACTAACTGACTAACTGAATAACTAACTGACTAACTAACTGACTAACTGACTGACTAACTAACTAACTAACTGACTGACTGACTAACTGACTGACTGACTAACTAACTAACTGACTAAGTAACTAACTAACTAACCGACTAACTGACTAATGGACTAACTAACTAACTCACTGACTGACTGACTGACTGACTTACTGACTAACTAACTGACTGACTGACTGACTGACTAACTGAATAACTGACTGACTGACTGACTAACTGACTGACTGTCTGACTGACTAACTAACTGACTGACTGACTTACTAACTAACTAACTAACTAACTAACTGACTGACTGACTAACTAACTAACTGACTGACTAACTGACTGACTGACTAACTAGCTAACTATCTGACTGACTAACTGACTAACTGAATAACTAACTGACTAACTAACTGACTAACTGAATAACTAACTGACTAACTAACTGACTAACTGACTGACTAACTAACTAACTAACTAACTGACTGACTGACTAACTGACTAGCTAACTAACTGACTAACTGACTAAGTAACTAACTAACTAACCGACTAACTGACTAATGGACTAACTAACTAACTAACTCACTGACTGACTGACTGACTTACTGACTAACTAACTGACTGACTGACTGACTGACTAACTGAATAACTGACTGACTGACTAACTAACTGACTGACTGTCTGACTGACTGACTAACTAACTGACTGACTGACTTACTAACTAACTAACTAACTAACTAACTAACTAACTAACTGACTAACTGACTGACTGACTGACTAACTAACTAACTGACTGACTAACTGACTAACTGACGGAGTGACTGACTGACTGACTAACTGACTGACTGACTGACTGACTAACTATCTGACTGACTAACTGACTAACTAACTGACTAACTAACTGACTAACTAACTGACTAACTGACTGACTAACTGACTAACTAACTAACTGACTGACTGACTAACTGACTAGCTAACTAACTGACTAACTGACTAAGTAACTAACTAACTAACCGACTAACTGACTAATGGACTAACTAACTAACTAACTCACTGACTGACTGACTGACTTACTGACTAACTAACTGACTGACTGACTGACTGACTAACTGAATAACTGACTGACTGACTAACTAACTGACTGACTGTCTGACTGACTGACTAACTAACTGACTGACTGACTTACTAACTAACTAACTAACTAACTAACTAACTAACTAACTAACTAACTAACTAACTGACTAACTGACTGACTGACTGACTAACTAACTAACTGACTGACTAACTGACTGACTGACTAACTAGCTAACTAACTACCTAACTAACTACCTAACTAGCTAACTAACTAACTAACTAAATAACTAACTAACTAACTACCTGACTGACTGACTGACTGACTGACTAACTAACTAACTAACTAACTAACTAATAACTAACTAACAAACTAACTAACTAACTTATTAACTGACTGACTGACTGACTAACTATCTGACTGACTAACTGACTAACTAACTAACTAAATAACTGACTAACTGACTGACTGACTGACTGACTAACTAACTGACTGACTGAATGACTGACTGACTAACTGACTAACTGACTGACTGACTGACTAACTATCTGACTGACTAACTGACTAACTGAATAACTAACTGACTGACTGACTGACTAACTAACTGAATAACTGACTGACTGACTGACTAACTAACTAACTGACTAACTGACTAACTGACTGACTGACTGACTGACTGATGGGCACGTTGATCAGATATGATTGGTAGTGCGGGAGCGCAGCGGCAGGACGCCACAGGGAGAGAAGGGACGAGACACAGCGCCTAGGGCTTCGGGTGGTACGGAATCTGGCGGGGTACTCGGCCGGAACAGAGAGGAGTAATATTCGTTCAACGCTACCCCGATCACATCACTCCCTCAGGCAACACTGCCGCCTGGAGGGACCTCACGATTTGTCCACCATGGTCACTGATTGCGTTGTTCTGATAAGGAAAGTGTAACTATTTTTGTGCCTGTTCGTTTCTATCTGTCAAGTATATAAATTGAAGCTGTAGCTAGACATGTTGCCATTGAAGTGCACCGAGCCATCTTGCAGGCTCTCGGGATATGCGTTTGAGTTCTTCAGTAGACTGCCTATCCATTAACACAAAAAATTTAGGTGTAAGTAGGAACTTGCGCACGTATTTATGTGATCATACAGGACAATTGACTCGTGCACGCACGAACGCACGCGCGCACACACACACACACACGCAACACGCACACACACACGCAACACGCACACGCACGCACACACACACACACGCACGCGCACACACACACACACACAGCCGCCGCGGTGGCTCAGTGGCTATGGTGCTCGGCTGCTGGCCCGAAAGACGCGGGTTCGATCCCGGCCGCGGCGGCTGAATTTCTTCGGTGGAGAAATTCGAGGCCCGTGTACTGTGCGATGTCAGTGCACGTTAAAGAACCCCAGGTGGTCGAAATTTCTGGAGCCCTCCACTACGGCGTCTCTCACAGCCTTAGTCGCTTTGGGACGTTAAACCCCATAAATTGACTAACTAACTGACCAACTAACTAACTAACTAACTAACTGACTAACTAACTGACTAACTAACTAACTAACTAACTAACTGACTAACTGACTAACTGACTGACTAACTGACTGACTGACTAACTGACTAACTAACTGACTGACTGACTGACTGACTGACTGACTAACTAACTGACTGACTGACTGACTAACTAACTGACTGACTGACTGACTGACTAACTAACTGACTGACTGACTGACTGACTGACTAACTGACTAACTGACTAACTAACTAACTGACTAACTGACTGACTGAATGACTGACTAACTGACTGACTGACTGACTGACTAACTAACTGACTGACTGACTGACTGACTGACTAACTAACTGACTGACTGACTGACTGACTAACTGACTGACTGACTGACTAAATAACTAACTAACTAACTAACTAACTAATTGACTGACTGACTAACTAACTAACTAACTGACTGACTGACTGACTGACTAACTAACTAACTAACTAACTAACTGACTGACTGACTGACTGACTGACTGAGTGACTGACTGACTGACTGACTAACTGACTGAATGACTGACTGACTAACTAACTAACTGACTGACTAACTGACTAACTAACTGACTGACTGACTAACTGAATAACTGACTGACTGACTGACTAACTGACTGACTGTCTGACTGACTGACTAACTAACTAACTGACTAACTGACTGACTCAATGACTAACTAAATACCTAACTGACTAACTGACTAACTGACTAACTAACTAACTAACTAACTAACTAACTAACTGACTGACTTACTAACTAACTGACTGACTGACTTACTAACTGACTAACTAACTGACTAACTGACTGACTAACTAACTAACTAACTAACTAACTAACTAACTAACTAACTAACTAACTAACTAACTAACTAACTGACTGACTGACTGACTGACTGACTGACTGGCTGACTACCTAACTACCTACCTAACTAACTAACTAACTAACTAACTAACTAACTGACTGACTGACTGACTGACTGACTCACTAACTGACTGACTGACTGACTAACTGACTGACTGACTGACTGACTGACTAACTAACTAACTAACTGACTGACTAACTGACTAACTGACTAACTGACTGACTGACTGACTAACTAACTAACTGGAAAAATAAACCTTCAGTTGTAAGTGAGCGCTGTGTGTGTCTCGTATACTTCCTTGTCCTTGTGTAGTTTGCGCTGTTCTGCCTTGTTAGAAATAAGAACTATATTCCCGCGACGCATGGATGAGGACAGAAGTTTTCGTTTTCTCAGACCCTGAAAAACTTCGGCGAGGATTTGGTTAAGTTCTTTTCTAAAGCATTGATACAATTGGGCAGTTGTATCGTCTGGGCTGAGTGATTTATTGTTAGGGAGCTTTGCTATGATGTGTTTTATTTCGTCTGCAGTTATTGAGAAGTTGGTTGCCTCCATAATCTCTTGAGGAACCTCCGGTAGTTCATGAAACACATGAACTGATAGGCACGTTGATCAGATATGATTGGTAGTGCGGGAGCGCAGCGGCAGGACGCCACAGGGAGAGAAGGGACGATACACAGCACCTGGGGCTTCGCGTGGTACGAAATCTGGCGGGGTACTCGGCCGGAACAGAGTGGAGTAATATTCGTTCAACGCTACCCCGATCACATCACTCCCTCAGGCAACGCTGCCGCTTGGAGGGACCTCACGATTTGTCTTATAAAAATAATGAAAGCGGTTTCTATCGCAGCCGTGATTCACACTCACACCACGGCCACCATGGTCACTGATTCCGTTGTTCAGATAAGGAAAGTGTAACTATTTTTGTGCCTGTTCGTTTCTTTCTGTCAAGTATATAAATTGGAGCTGTAGCTAGACATGTTGCCATTGAAGTGCACCGAGCCTTCTTGCAGGCTCTCGGGATATGCGTTTGAGTTCTTCAGTAGACTGCCTATCCATTAACACAAAAAATTTAGGTGTAAGTATGAACTTGCGCACGTATTTATGTGATCATACGGGACAATTGACTCGTGCACGCACGAACGCACGCGCACACACACACATACACACGCAATACGCACACACACACGCACGCACGCCCACAAACCCCATAAACTACCTAACTAACTAACTGACTAACTGACTAACTAACTAACTAACTAACTAACTGACTAACTGACTGACTAACTAACTAACTGACTGACTAACTGACTAACTGACTAACTGACTAACTGACTAACTGACTGACTGACTGACTAACTATCTGACTGACTAACTGACTAACTGAATAACTGACTGACTAACTGACTAACAAACTGACTGACTGACTGACTGACTAACTAACTAACTAACTAATTAACTAACTAACTAACTAACTAACTAACTACTAACTAACTAACTAACTAACTAACTAACTAACTAACGAACTAACTAACTGACTGACTGACTGACTAACTTACTAACTAACTAACTGACTAACTAATAAACTAACTGCATAACTAACTAGCTAACTAACTACCTAACAAACTACCTAACTAGCTAACTAACTAACTAACTAACTAACTAACTAACTAAATAACTAACTAACTGACTGACTGACTGACTGACTGCCTGACTGACTGACTAACTAACTTATTAACTGACTGACTAACTGACTAACTAACTAACTAACTAACTAACTGACTGACTGACTGACTGACTAACTGACTGACTGACTAACTATCTGACTGACTAACTGACTAACTGAATAACTAACTGACTAACTAACTAACTAACTAACTAACTAACTAACTAACTAACTAACTGACTGACTGACTAACTGACTAGCTAACTAACTGACTAACTGACTAAGTAACTAACTAACTAACTAACCGACCAACTGACTGATGGACTAACTAACTAACTAACTCACTGACTGACTGACTTACTGACTAACTAACTGACTGACTGACTTACTAACTAACTAACTAACTAACTAACTAACTAACTAACTAACTGACTAACTGACTGACTGACTGACTAACTAACTAACTGACTGACTAACTGACTAACTGACTAACTAACTAACTGACTGACTGACTGACTAACTGACTAACTAACTGACTAACTGACTGACTGACTAACTAACTGACTAACTGACAGAGTGACTGACTGACTGACTAACTGACTGACTGACTGACTGACTAACTATCTGACTGACTAACTGACTAACTGAATAACTAACTGACTAACTAACTGACTAACTGAATAACTAACTGACTAACTAACTGACTAACTGACTGACTAACTAACTAACTAACTAACTGACTGACTGACTAACTGACTAGCTAACTAACTGACTAACTGACTAAGTAACTAACTAACTAACCGACTAACTGACTAATGGACTAACTAACTAACTAACTCACTGACTGACTGACTGACTTACTGACTAACTAACTAACTAACTGACTAACTGACGGAGTGACTGACTGACTGACTAACTGACTGACTGACTGACTAACTATCTGACTGACTAACTGACTAACTGAATAACTAACTGACTAACTAACTGACTAACTGAATAACTAACTGACTAACTAACTGACTAACTGACTAACTGACTGACTAACTAACTGACTGACTGACTGACTGACTGACTGACTGACTGACTGACTGCCTGACTGACTGACTGACTAACTAACTTATTAACTGACTGACTAACTGACTAACTAACTAACTAACTAACTAACTAACTGACTGACTGACTGACTGACTGACTGACTAACTGACTGACTGACTAACTATCTAACTGACTAACTGACTAACTGAATAACTAACTGACTAACTAACTGACTAACTGACTAACTAACTAACTAACTAACTAACTAACTAACTAACTGACTGACTGACTAACTGACTAAGTAACTAACTAACTAACTAACCGACCAACTGACTGATGGACTAACTAACTAACTAACTCACTGACTGACTGACTTACTGACTAACTAACTGACTGACTGACTTACTAACTAACTAACTAACTAACTAACTGACTAACTGACTGACTGACTGACTAACTAACTAACTGACTGACTAACTGACTAACTGACTAACTAACTAACTGACTAACTGACTGACTAACTAACTAACTAACTAGCTAACTAACTAACTAACTAACTGACTGACTGACTGAATAACTGACTAACTAACTGACTAACTGACTGACTGACTAACTAACTGACTAACTAACTAACTAACTGACTAACTGACGGAGTGACTGACTGACTGACTAACTGACTGACTGACTGACTAACTAACTATCTGACTGACTAACTGGCTAACTGAATAACTAACTGACTAACTAACTGACTAACTGAATAACTAACTGACTAACTGACTGACTAACTAACTAACTAACTAACTGACTGACTGACTAACTGACTAGCTAACTAACTGACTAACTGACTAAGTAACTAACTAACTAACCGACTAACTGACTAATGGACTGACTAACTGACTAACTAACTAACTAACTGACTGACTGACTGACTAACTGACTGACTGACTGACTGACTAACTGAATAACTAACTGACTAACTAACTGACTAAAACTGACTGACTGACTAACTGACTAGCTAACTAACTGACTAAGTAACTAACTAACTAACTAACCGTCTAACTGACTAATGGACTAACTAACTCACTGACTGACTGACTGACTTACTGACTAACTAACTGACTGACTGACTGACTGACTGACTAACTGAATAACTGACTGACTGACTAACTAACTGACTGACTGTCTGACTGACTGACTAACTGACTGACTGACTTACTAACTAACTAACCGACTAACTGACTGACTGACTGGCTAACTAACTAACTGACTAACTAACTGACTAACTAACTAACTAACTAACTGACTAACTGACTGACTAACTAACTAACTAACTAGCTAACTAACTAACTAACTAACTAACTGACTGACTGACTAACTGACTAACTAACTGACTAACTGACTGACTGACTAACTAACTAACTGACTAACTGACTAACTGACTAACTGACTGACTGACTGACTGACTGACTGACTAACTAACTAACTGACTGACTGACTAACTGACTAACTAACTAACTGACTAAGTGACTGTCTGACTTACTGACTAACTAACTAACTAACTGAAAAAATAAACCTTCAGTTGTAAGTGAGCGCTGTGTGTGTCTCGTCTACTTCCTTGTCCTTGTGTAGTTTGCGCTGTTCTGCCTTGTTAGAAATCAGAACTATATTCCCGCGACGCATGGATGAGGACAGAAGTTTTCGTTTTCTCAGACCCTGAAAAACTTAGGCGAGGATTAGGTTAAGTTCTTTTGTAAAGCATTGGTACAATTGGGCAGTTGTATCGTTTGGGCTGAGTGATTTATTGTTAGGGAGCTTTGCTATGATGTGTTTTATTTCGTCTGCAGTTATTGAGAAGTTGGTTGCCTCCATAATCTCTTGAGGAACCTCCGGTAGTTCATGAACAACATGAACTGATGGGCACGTTGATCAGATATGATTGGTAGTGCGGGAGCGCAGCGGCAGGACGCCACAGGGAGAGAAGGGACGAGACACAGCGCCTAGGGCTTCGGGTGGTACGGAATCTGGCGGGGTACTCGGCCGGAACAGAGTGGAGTAATATTCGTTCAACGCTACCCCGATCACATTACTCCCTCAGGCAATGCTGCCGCTTGGAGGGACCTCACGATTTGTCTTATAAAAATAATGAAAGCGGTTTCTATGGCAGCCGTGATTCACACTCACACCACGGCCACCATGGTCACTGATTGCGTTCTTCTGATAAGGAAAGTGTAACTATTTTTGTGCCTGTTCGTTTCTATCTGTCAAGTATATAAATGAAACTGTAGCTAGACATGTTGCCATTGAAGTGCACCGAGCCATCTTGCAGGCTCTCGGGATATGCGTTTGAGTTCTTCAGTAGACTGCCTATCCATTAACACAAAAAATTTAGGTGTAAGTATGAACTTGCGCACGTATTTATGTGATCATACGGGACAATTGACTCGTGCACGCACGAACGCACGCGCGCACACACACACGCAACACGCGCACACACACGCAACACGCACACGCACGCACACACACACACACGCACGCGCACACACACACACACACAGCCGCCGCGATGGCTCAGTGGCTATGGTGCTCGGCTGCTGTCCCGAAAGACGCGGGTTCGATCCCGGCCGCGGCGGCTGAATTTCTTTGGTGGAGAAATTCGAGGCCCGTGTACTGTGCGATGTCAGTGCACGTTAAAGAACCCCAGGTGGTCGAAATTTCTGGAGCCCTCCACTACGGCGTCTCTCACAGCCTTAGTCGCTTTGGGACGTTAAACCCCATAAATTAACTAACTAACTGACCAACTAACTAACTAACTAACTAACTAACTAACTAACTAACTAACTAACTAACTAACTAACTGACTGACTGACTGACTGACTGACTGACTGACTGACTGACTGCCTGACTGACTGACTAACTAACTTATTAACTGACTGACTAACTGACTAACTAACTAACTAACTAACTAACTGACTGACTGACTGACTGACTGACTAACTGACTGACTGACTAACTATCTAACTGACTAACTGACTAACTGAATAACTAACTGACTAACTAACTGACTAACTGACTGACTAACTAACTAACTAACTAACTAACTAACTAACTAACTAACTAACTAACTAACTAACTAACTGACTGACTGACTAACTGACTAGCTAACTAACTGACTAACTGACTAAGTAACTAACTAACTAACTAACCGACCAACTGACTGATGGACTAACTAACTAACTAACTCACTGACTGACTGACTTACTGACTAACTAACTGACTGACTGACTTACTAACTAACTAACTAACTAACTAACTGACTAACTGACTGACTGACTGACTAACTAACTAACTGACTGACTAACTGACTAACTGACTAACTAACTAACTGACTAACTGACTGACTAACTAACTAACTAACTAGCTAACTAACTAACTAACTAACTGACTGACTGACTGACTAACTGACTAACTAACTGACTAACTGACTAACTGACTAACTGACTGACTGACTAACTAACTGACTAACTAACTAACTAACTGACTAACTGACGGAGTGACTGACTGACTGACTAACTGACTGACTGACTGACTGACTAACTATCTGACTGACTAACTGACTAACTGAATAACTAACTGACTAACTAACTGACTAACTGAATAACTAACTGACTAACTGACTAACTGACTGACTAACTAACTAACTAACTGACTGACTGACTAACTGACTAGCTAACTAACTGACTAACTGACTAAGTAACTAACTAACTAACCGACTAACTGACTAATGGACTAACTAACTAACTAACTCACTGACTGACTGACTGACTTACTGACTAACTAACTGACTGACTGACTGACTGACTAACTGAATAACTGACTGACTGACTAACTAACTGACTGACTGTCTGACTGACTGACTAACTAACTGACTGACTGACTTACTAACTAACTAACTAACTAACTAACTAACTAACTGACTAACTGACTGACTGACTGACTGACTGACTAACTAACTGACTGACTAACTGACTGACTGACTAACTAGCTAACTAACTACCTAACTAACTACCTAACTAGCTAACTAACTAACTAACTAAATAACTAACTAACTAACTACCTGACTGACTGACTGACTGACTGACTGACTAACTAACTAACTAACTAACTAACTAACTAATAACTAACTAACAAACTAACTAACTAACTTATTAACTGACTGACTGACTGACTAACTATCTGACTGACTAACTGACTAACTGAATAACTAACTGACTAACTAACTGACTAACTGAATAACTAACTGACTAACTAACTGACTAACTGACTGACTAACTAACTAACTAACTAACTGACTGACTGACTAACTGACTAGCTAACTAACTGACTAACTGACTAAGTAACTAACTAACTAAATAACTGACTAACTGACTGACTGACTGACTGACTGACTAACTAACTGACTGACTGAATGACTGACTGACTAACTGACTAACTGACTGACTGACTGACTATCTGACTGACTAACTGACTAACTGAATAACTAACTGACTGACTGACTGACTAACTAACTGAATAACTGACTGACTGACTGACTAACTAACTAACTGACTAACTGACTGACTGACTGACTGACTGATGGGCACGTTGATCAGATATGATTGGTAGTGCGGGAGCGCAGCGGCAGGACGCCACAGGGAGAGAAGGGACGAGACACAGCGCCTAGGGCTTCGGGTGGTACGGAATCTGGCGGGGTACTCGGCCGGAACAGAGAGGAGTAATATTCGTTCAACGCTACCCCGATCACATCACTCCCTCAGGCAACACTGCCGCCTGGAGGGACCTCACGATTTGTCCACCATGGTCACTGATTGCGTTGTTCTGATAAGGAAAGTGTAACTATTTTTGTGCCTGTTCGTTTCTATCTGTCAAGTATATAAATTGAAGCTGTAGCTAGACATGTTGCCATTGAAGTGCACCGAGCCATCTTGCAGGCTCTCGGGATATGCGTTTGAGTTCTTCAGTAGACTGCCTATCCATTAACACAAAAAATTTAGGTGTAAGTAGGAACTTGCGCACGTATTTATGTGATCATACAGGACAATTGACTCGTGCACGCACGAACGCACGCGCGCACACACACACACACACGCAACACGCACACACACACGCAACACGCACACGCACGCACACACACACACACGCACGCGCACACACACACACACACAGCCGCCGCGGTGGCTCAGTGGCTATGGTGCTCGGCTGCTGGCCCGAAAGACGCGGGTTCGATCCCGGCCGCGGCGGCTGAATTTCTTCGGTGGAGAAATTCGAGGCCCGTGTACTGTGCGATGTCAGTGCACGTTAAAGAACCCCAGGTGGTCGAAATTTCTGGAGCCCTCCACTACGGCGTCTCTCACAGCCTTAGTCGCTTTGGGACGTTAAACCCCATAAATTGACTAACTAACTGACCAACTAACTAACTAACTAACTAACTGACTAACTAACTGACTAACTAACTAACTAACTAACTAACTAACTAACTAACTAACTAACTAACTGACTAACTGACTAACTGACTGACTAACTGACTGACTGACTAACTGACTAACTAACTGACTGACTGACTGACTGACTGACTAACTAACTGACTGACTGACTGACTGACTAACTAACTGACTGACTGACTGACTGACTAACTAACTGACTGACTGACTGACTGACTGACTAACTGACTAACTAACTAACTGACTAACTGACTGACTGAATGACTGACTAACTGACTGACTGACTGACTGACTAACTAACTGACTGACTGACTGACTAACTAACTGACTGACTGACTGACTGACTGACTAACTGACTGACTGACTGACTAAATAACTAACTAACTAACTAACTAATTGACTGACTGACTAACTAACTAACTAACTGACTGACTGACTGACTGACTGACTAACTAACTAACTAACTAACTGACTGACTGACTGACTGACTGACTGACTGACTGAGTGACTGACTGACTGACTGACTAACTGACTGAATGACTGACTGACTAACTAACTAACTGACTGACTAACTGACTAACTAACTGACTGACTGACTAACTGAATAACTGACTGACTGACTGACTAACTGACTGACTGTCTGACTGACTGACTAACTAACTAACTGACTAACTGACTGACTCAATGACTAACTAAATACCTAACTGACTAACTGACTAACTGACTAACTAACTAACTAACTAACTAACTAACTAACTGACTGACTTACTAACTAACTGACTGACTGACTTACTAACTGACTAACTAACTGACTAACTGACTGACTAACTAACTAACTAACTAACTAACTAACTAACTAACTGACTGACTGACTGACTGACTGACTGGCTGACTACCTAACTACGTACCTAACTAACTAACTAACTAACTAACTAACTAACTAACTAACTAACTAACTAACTGACTGACTGACTGACTGACTGACTCACTAACTGACTGACTGACTGACTAACTGACTGACTGACTGACTGACTAACTAACTAACTAACTAACTAACTAACTAACTAACTAACTAACTAACTAACTAACTAACTAACTAACTAACTAACTAACTAACTAACTGACTGACTGACTAACTGACTAGCTAACTAACTGACTAACTGACTAAGTAACTAACTAACTAACCGACCAACTGACTGATGGACTAACTAACTAACTAACTCACTGACTGACTGACTTACTGACTAACTAACTGACTGACTGACTTACTAACTAACTAACTAACTAACTAACTAACTAACTAACTAACTGACTAACTGACTGACTGACTGACTAACTAACTGACTGACTAACTGACTAACTGACTAACTAACTAACTGACTAACTGACTGACTAACTAACTAACTAACTAGCTAACTAACTAACTAACTAACTGACTGACTGACTGACTGACTAACTGACTAACTAACTGACTAACTGACTGACTGACTAACTAACTGACTAACTAACTAACTAACTGACTAACTGACGGAGTGACTGACTGACTGACTAACTGACTGACTGACTGACTAACTAACTATCTGACTGACTAACTGACTAACTGAATAACTAACTGACTAACTAACTGACTAACTGAATAACTAACTGACTAACTGACTGACTAACTAACTAACTAACTAACTGACTGACTGACTAACTGACTAGCTAACTAACTGACTAACTGACTAAGTAACTAACTAACTAACCGACTAACTGACTAATGGACTGACTAACTAACTAACTAACTAACTAACTAACTAACTAACTGACTGACTGACTGACTGACTGACTGACTGACTGACTGACTGACTGCCTGACTGACTGACTAACTAACTTATTAACTGACTGACTAACTGACTAACTAACTAACTAACTAACTAACTGACTGACTGACTGACTGACTGACTAACTGACTAACTGACTGACTAACTAACTAACTAACTAACTAACTAACTAACTAACTAACTAACTAACTAACTAACTGACTGACTGACTAACTGACTAGCTAACTAACTGACTAACTGACTAAGTAACTAACTAACTAACTAACCGACCAACTGACTGATGGACTAACTAACTAACTAACTCACTGACTGACTGACTTACTGACTAACTAACTGACTGACTGACTTACTAACTAACTAACTAACTAACTAACTGACTAACTGACTGACTGACTGACTAACTAACTAACTGACTGACTAACTGACTAACTGACTAACTAACTAACTGACTAACTGACTGACTAACTAACTAACTAACTAGCTAACTAACTAACTAACTAACTAACTGACTGACTGACTGACTAACTGACTAACTAACTGACTAACTGACTAACTGACTAACTGACTGACTGACTAACTAACTGACTAACTAACTAACTAACTGACTAACTGACGGAGTGACTGACTGACTGACTAACTGACTGACTGACTGACTGACTAACTATCTGACTGACTAACTGACTAACTGAATAACTAACTGACTAACTAACTGACTAACTGAATAACTAACTGACTAACTGACTAACTGACTGACTAACTAACTAACTAACTGACTGACTGACTAACTGACTAGCTAACTAACTGACTAACTGACTAAGTAACTAACTAACTAACCGACTAACTGACTAATGGACTAACTAACTAACTAACTCACTGACTGACTGACTGACTTACTGACTAACTAACTGACTGACTGACTGACTGACTAACTGAATAACTGACTGACTGACTAACTGAATAACTGACTGACTGACTAACTAACTGACTGACTGTCTGACTGACTGACTAACTAACTGACTGACTGACTTACTAACTAACTAACTAACTAACTAACTAACTAACTAACTGACTAACTGACTGACTGACTGACTGACTGACTAACTAACTGACTGACTAACTGACTGACTGACTAACTAGCTAACTAACTACCTAACTAACTACCTAACTAGCTAACTAACTAACTAACTAAATAACTAACTAACTAACTACCTGACTGACTGACTGACTGACTGACTAACTAACTAACTAACTAACTAACTAATAACTAACTAACAAACTAACTAACTAACTTATTAACTGACTGACTGACTGACTAACTATCTGACTGACTAACTGACTAACTGAATAACTAACTGACTAACTAACTGACTAACTGAATAACTAACTGACTAACTAACTGACTAACTGACTGACTAACTAACTAACTAACTAACTGACTGACTGACTAACTGACTAGCTAACTAACTGACTAACTGACTAAGTAACTAACTAACTAAATAACTGACTAACTGACTGACTGACTGACTGACTGACTAACTAACTGACTGACTGAATGACTGACTGACTAACTGACTAACTGACTGACTGACTGACTATCTGACTGACTAACTGACTAACTGAATAACTAACTGACTGACTGACTGACTAACTAACTGAATAACTGACTGACTGACTGACTAACTAACTAACTGACTAACTGACTGACTGACTGACTGACTGATGGGCACGTTGATCAGATATGATTGGTAGTGCGGGAGCGCAGCGGCAGGACGCCACAGGGAGAGAAGGGACGAGACACAGCGCCTAGGGCTTCGGGTGGTACGGAATCTGGCGGGGTACTCGGCCGGAACAGAGAGGAGTAATATTCGTTCAACGCTACCCCGATCACATCACTCCCTCAGGCAACACTGCCGCCTGGAGGGACCTCACGATTTGTCCACCATGGTCACTGATTGCGTTGTTCTGATAAGGAAAGTGTAACTATTTTTGTGCCTGTTCGTTTCTATCTGTCAAGTATATAAATTGAAGCTGTAGCTAGACATGTTGCCATTGAAGTGCACCGAGCCATCTTGCAGGCTCTCGGGATATGCGTTTGAGTTCTTCAGTAGACTGCCTATCCATTAACACAAAAAATTTAGGTGTAAGTAGGAACTTGCGCACGTATTTATGTGATCATACAGGACAATTGACTCGTGCACGCACGAACGCACGCGCGCACACACACACACACACGCAACACGCACACACACACGCAACACGCACACGCACGCACACACACACACACGCACGCGCACACACACACACACACAGCCGCCGCGGTGGCTCAGTGGCTATGGTGCTCGGCTGCTGGCCCGAAAGACGCGGGTTCGATCCCGGCCGCGGCGGCTGAATTTCTTCGGTGGAGAAATTCGAGGCCCGTGTACTGTGCGATGTCAGTGCACGTTAAAGAACCCCAGGTGGTCGAAATTTCTGGAGCCCTCCACTACGGCGTCTCTCACAGCCTTAGTCGCTTTGGGACGTTAAACCCCATAAATTGACTAACTAACTGACCAACTAACTAACTAACTAACTAACTGACTAACTAACTGACTAACTAACTAACTAACTAACTAACTAACTAACTAACTAACTAACTGACTAACTGACTAACTGACTGACTAACTGACTGACTGACTAACTGACTAACTAACTGACTGACTGACTGACTGACTGACTAACTAACTGACTGACTGACTGACTGACTAACTAACTGACTGACTGACTGACTGACTAACTAACTGACTGACTGACTGACTGACTAACTGACTAACTAACTAACTGACTAACTGACTGACTGAATGACTGACTAACTGACTGACTGACTGACTGACTAACTAACTGACTGACTGACTGACTAACTAACTGACTGACTGACTGACTGACTGACTGACTAACTGACTGACTGACTGACTAAATAACTAACTAACTAACTAACTAATTGACTGACTGACTAACTAACTAACTAACTGACTGACTGACTGACTGACTGACTAACTAACTAACTAACTAACTGACTGACTGACTGACTGACTGACTGACTGACTGAGTGACTGACTGACTGACTGACTAACTGACTGAATGACTGACTGACTAACTAACTAACTGACTGACTAACTGACTAACTAACTGACTGACTGACTAACTGAATAACTGACTGACTGACTGACTAACTGACTGACTGTCTGACTGACTGACTGACTAACTAACTGACTAACTGACTGACTCAATGACTAACTAAATACCTAACTGACTAACTGACTAACTGACTAACTAACTAACTAACTAACTAACTAACTAACTGACTGACTTACTAACTAACTGACTGACTGACTTACTAACTGACTAACTAACTGACTAACTGACTGACTAACTAACTAACTAACTAACTAACTAACTAACTAACTGACTGACTGACTGACTGACTGACTGACTGGCTGACTACCTAACTACGTACCTAACTAACTAACTAACTAACTAACTAACTAACTAACTAACTAACTAACTGACTGACTGACTGACTGACTGACTCACTAACTGACTGACTGACTGACTAACTGACTGACTGACTGACTGACTAACTAACTAACTAACTGACTGACTAACTGACTAACTGACTAACTGACTGACTGACTGACTAACTAACTAACTGGAAAAATAAACCTTCAGTTGTAAGTGAGCGCTGTGTGTGTCTCGTATACTTCCTTGTCCTTGTGTAGTTTGCGCTGTTCTGCCTTGTTAGAAATAAGAACTATATTCCCGCGACGCATGGATGAGGACAGAAGTTTTCGTTTTCTCAGACCCTGAAAAACTTCGGCGAGGATTTGGTTAAGTTCTTTTCTAAAGCATTGATACAATTGGGCAGTTGTATCGTCTGGGCTGAGTGATTTATTGTTAGGGAGCTTTGCTATGATGTGTTCTATTTCGTCTGCAGTTATTGAGAAGTTGGTTGCCTCCATAATCTCTTGAGGAACCTCCGGTAGTTCATGAAACACATGAACTGATAGGCACGTTGATCAGATATGATTGGTAGTGCGGGAGCGCAGCGGCAGGACGCCACAGGGAGAGAAGGGACGATACACAGCACCTGGGGCTTCGCGTGGTACGAAATCTGGCGGGGTACTCGGCCGGAACAGAGTGGAGTAATATTCGTTCAACGCTACCCCGATCACATCACTCCCTCAGGCAACGCTGCCGCTTGGAGGGACCTCACGATTTGTCTTATAAAAATAATGAAAGCGGTTTCTATGGCAGCCGTGATTCACACTCACACCACGGCCACCATGGTCACTGATTCCGTTGTTCAGATAAGGAAAGTGTAACTATTTTTGTGCCTGTTCGTTTCTTTCTGTCAAGTATATAAATTGGAGCTGTAGCTAGACATGTTGCCATTGAAGTGCACCGAGCCTTCTTGCAGGCTCTCGGGATATGCGTTTGAGTTCTTCAGTAGACTGCCTATCCATTAACACAAAAAATTTAGGTGTAAGTATGAACTTGCGCACGTATTTATGTGATCATACGGGACAATTCACTCGTGCACGCACGAACGCACGCGCACACACACACATACACACGCAACACGCACACACACACACACGTACGCACGCCCACACACACGCACGCACGCGCACGCACACACACACGCACGCACGCGCACGCACACACACACACATAGCCGCCGCGGTGGCTCTGTGGCTATGGTGCTCGGCTGCTGGCCCGAAAGACGCGGGTTCGATCCCGGCCGCGGCGGCTGAATTTCTTTGGTGGAGAAATTCGAGGCCCGAGTACTGTGCGATGTCAGTGCACGTTAAAGAACCCCAGGTGGTCGAAATTTCCGGAGCCCTCCACTACGGCGTCTCTCACAGCCTTAGTCGCTTTGGGACGTTAAACCCCATAAACTACCTAACTAACTAACTGACTAACTGACTAACTAACTAACTAACTAACTGACTAACTGACTAACTAACTGACTAACTGATTGACTAACTAAATGACTGACTGACTGACTGACTAACTAACTGACTGACTGACTAACTAACTAACTGACTGACTGACTGACTAACTAACTGACTGACTGACTGACTAACTGACTAACTGACTAACTAACTAACTAACTGACTAACTGACGGAGTGACTGACTGACTAACTAACTAACTAACTAACTGACTAACTAACTAACTAACCGACTGACTAACTAACTAACTAACTAACTGACTGACTGCTAACTGACTAACAGACTGACTGACTGACTGACTAAATAACTAACTAACTAACTAACTAACTAATTGACTGACTAACTGACTAACCAACTAACTAACTAACTGACTGACTGACTGACTGACTAACTAACTAACTACCTAACTAACTAGCTAACTAACTACCTAACTAAGTACCTAACTAGCTAACTAACTAACTAACTAACTAATTAATTAACTAACAAGCAAACTAACTAACTTATTAACTGACTGACTAACTGACTAACTAACTAACTAACTAACTAACTAACTAACTGACTGACTGACTGACTGACTAACTGACTAACTGACTGACTGACTGACTGACTAACTATCTGACTGACTAACTGACTAACTGAATAACTAACTGACTAACTAACTGACTAACTGACTGACTAACTAACTAACTAACTGACTGACTGACTGACTAACTGACTAACTGACTAACTGACTGACTGACTGACTGACTAACTAACTAACTACCTAACTAACTAGCTAACTAACTACCTAACTAACTACCTAACTAGCTAACTAACTAACTAACTAACAAACTAACTGACTGACTGACTGACTGACTGACTAACTAACTAACTAACTAACTAACTAACTAACTAACAAACAAACTAACTAACTTATTAACTGACTGACTAACTGACTAACTAACTAACTAACTAACTAACTAACTAACTAACTAACTAACTGACTGACTGACTGACTAAGTGACTGACTGACTAACTATCTGACTGACTAACTGACTAACTGAATAACTAACTGACTAACTAACTGACTAACTGACTAACTAACTAACTAACTAACTAACTGACTGACTGACTAACTGACTAACTGACTGACTGACTGACTAACTATCTGACTGACTAACTGACTAACTGAATAACTGACTGACTAACTGACTAACAGACTGACTGACTGACTGACTAACTAACTAACTAACTAACTAACTAACTAACTAACTAACTAACTAACTAACGAACTAACTAACTAACTGACTGACTGACTGACTAACTTACTAACTAACTGACTAACTAACTAACTAACTAACTACCTAACTAACTAGCTAACTACCTAACAAACTACCTAACTAGCTAACTAACTAACTAACTAACTAACTAACTAACTAACTAACTAACTAACTAACTAACTAACTGACTGACTGACTGACTGACTGACTGACTGACTGACTGACTGACTAACTAACTAATTAACTTATTAACTGACTGACTAACTGACTAACTAACTAACTGACTGACTGACTAACTGACTAACTAACTAACTGACTAACTGACTGACTGACTGACTGACTGACTAACTAACTAAATAACTGACTGACTGACTGACTAACTGACTAACTGACTAACTAACTGACTAACTGACTGACTGACTGACTGACTAACTAACTAACTGAATAACTGACTGACTGACTGACTGACTGACTAACTAACTAAATAACTGACTGACTGACTGACTAACTGACTAACTGACTAACTAACTGACTAACTGACTGACTGACTGACTAACTAACTAACTGGAAAAATAAACCTTCAGTTGTAAGTGAGCACTGTGTGTGTCTCGTCTACTTCCTTCTCCTTGTGCAGTTTATGCTGTTCTGCCTTGTTAGAAATCAGAACTATGTTCTCGCGACGCATGGATGGGGGCAGAAGTTTTCGTTTTCTCAGACCCTGAAAAACTTCGGCGGGGATTTGGTTAAGTTCTTTTGTAAAGCATTGATACAATTGGGCAGTTGTATCGTCTGGGCTGAGTGATTTATTGTTAGGGAGCTTTGCTATGATGTGTTTTATTTCGTCTGCAGTTATTGAGAAGTTGGTTGCCTCCATAATCTCTTGAGGAACCTCCGGTAGTTCATGAACAACATGAACTGATAGGCACGTTGATCAGATATGATTGGTAGTGCGGGAGCGCAGCGGCAGGACGCCACAGGGAGAGAAGGGACGAGACACAGCGCCTAGGGCTTCGGGTGGTACGAAATCTGGCGGGGTACTCGGCCGGAACAGAGTGGAGTAATATTCGTTCAACGCTACCCCGATCACATCACTCCCTCAGGCAACGCTGCCGCTTGGAGGGACCTCACGATTTGTCTTATAAAAATAATGAAAGCGGTTTCTATGGCAGCCGTGATTCACACTCACACCACGGCCACCATGGTCAGTGATTGCGTTGTTCTGATAAGGAAGGTGTAACTATTTTTGTGCCTGTTCGTTTCTTTCTGTCAAGTATATAAATTGAAGCTGTAGCTAGACATGTTGCCATTGAAGTGCACCGAGCCTTCTTGCAGGCTCTCGGGATATGCGTTTGAGTTCTTCAGTAGACTGCCTATCCATTAACACAAAAAATTTAGGTGTAAGTATGAACTTGCGCACGTATTTATGTGATCATACGGGACAATTGACTCGTGCACGCACGAACGCACGCGCGCACACACACACACACGCAACACGCACACACACACGCAACACGCGCACACACACACACACACACACGCGCACGCGCACACACACACACACACACACACGCACGCACGCGCACGCACACACACACACACACGCACGCACGCGAACGCACACACACACACAGCCGCCGCGGTGGCTCAGTGGCTAAGGTGCTCGGCTGCTCGCCCGAAAGACGCGGGTTCGATCCCGGCCGCGGCGGCTGAATTTCTTTGGTGGAGAAATTCGAGGCCCGTGTACTGTGCGATGTCAGTGCACGTTAAAGAACCCCAGGTGGTGGAAATTTCCGGAGCCCTCCACTACGGCGTCTCTCACAGCCTTAGTCACTTTGGGACGTTAAACCCCATAAATTAACTAACTAACTAACTAACTAACTAACCAACTAACCAACTAACCAACTAACCAACTAACTAACTAAGTAACTGACTAACTGACTGACTGACTGACTGACTAACTTAACTGACTGACTAACTGACTAACTAACTGACTAACTGACTGACTAACTGACTAACTGACTGACTGACTAACTGACTAACTGACTGACTGACTGACTGACTAACTGACTGACTGACTGACTGACTGACTAACTAACTGACTGACTGACTGACTGACTGATTGACTGACTAACTAACTAACTGACTGACTGACTGACTGACTGACTAACTAACTAACTGACTGACTGACTGACTGACTAACTAACTAACTGACTGACTGACTGACTAACTGACTGACTGACTGACTGACTGACTAACTGTCTGACTGACTGACTGACTAACTAACTGACTGACTAACTAACTAACTAACTGACTAAATGACTAACTAACTGACTGACTGACTGACTGACTGACTGACTGACTAACTAACTAACTAACTGACTGACTGACTGACTGACGGACTGACTAACTAATTAACCAACTAACATACTAACTAACTAACTGACTGACTGACTAACTAACTGACTAACTGACTGACTGACTAACTGACTGACTGACTAACTAACAGACTGACTGACTGACTGACTAACTAACTGACTAACTAACTAACTGACTAACTGACTGACTGACTAACTAACTAACTAACTGAATAACTGACTAACTGACTAACTAACTGACTAACTTACTAACTGACTGACTAACTAACTAACTAACTAAGTGACTGACTGACTAACAGACTAACTATCCGACTAACTATCTGACTAACTGACTAACTGACTGACTGACTGACTGACTAAATAACTAACTAACTAAATAATTGACTGACTAACTGACTAACTAACTAACTAACTAACTGACTGACTGACTGACTGACTGACTGACTGACTAACTCACTGACTGACTAACTGACTGACTGACTAACTAACTACCTGACTAACTGACTAACTGACTAACTAACTAACTAACTAAGTGACTGACTGACTAACTGACTAACTATCTGACTAACTAACTAACTAACTAACTGACTGACTGACTGACTGACTAAATAACTAACTAACTAAATAATTGACTTACTAACTGACTAACTAACTATCTGACTAATTCACTAACTAACTAACTAACTAACTAACTAACTGACTAACTAACTAACTAACTGACTAACTAACTAACTGACTGCCTGACTGACTAACTAACTGACTGACTGACTGACTAACTAACTGACTGACTGACTAAATAACTGACTGACTGACTGACTAACTAACTAACTGACTGACTGACTAACTAACTGACTGACTGACAAACTAACTGACTGACTGACTGACTAACTGACTAACTAACTAACTGACTAACTGACTGACTGACTAACTAACTAACTAACTGACTGACTAACTAACTAACTAACGAACTGACTGACTGACTGACTGACTGACCAACTAACTAACTAACTAACTAACTGACTGACTGTCTGACTGACTAACTAACAAGACTGACTGACTGACTAACTGACTGACTAACTAACTGACTGACTGACTAACTAACTGACTGACTGACTAACTGACTAACTAACTAACTGACTAACTGACTGAATGACTGACTAACTGACTGACTAACTAACTGACTATCTAACTAACTAACTAACTAACTGACTTACTAACTGACTGACTGACTGACTGACTAACTAACTAACTAACTAACTGACTGACTGACTGACTGACTGACTGACTGACTAACTAACTAACTAACGAACTGACTGACTGACTGACTGACTGACTGACCAACTAACTAACTAACTAACTAACTGACTGACTGTCTGACTGACTGACTAACAAACTAACTGAATGACTGACTGACTGATTAACTAAATAACTAACTAACTGACTAACTGACTGACTGACTAACTAACTAACTGACTGACTGACTAACTAACTAACTAACTAATTAACTAACTAACTAACTAACTGACTGACTAACTAACTAACTAACTAACTAACTGACTAATTAACTAACTAACTAACTAACTGACTGACTGACTAACTAACTAACTTACTGACTGACTAACTGACTAACTGACTAACTGACTAACTGACTGACTGACTGACTGACTGACTAACTGACTAACTGACTAACTAACTAACTGACTAACTGACTGACTGACTGACTGACTAACTAACTAACTGGAAAAATAAACCTTCAGTTGTAAGTGAGCGCTGTGTGTGTCTCGTCTACTTCCTTGTCCTTGTGTAGTTTGCGCTGTTCTGCCTTGTTAGAAATCAGAACTATATTCCCGCGACGCATGGATGAGGACAGAAGTTTTCGTTTTCTCAGACCCTGAAAAACTTAGGCGAGGATTAGGTTAAGTTCTTTTGTAAAGCATTGGTACAATTGGGCAGTTGTATCGTTTGGGCTGAGTGATTTATTGTTAGGGAGCTTTGCTATGATGTGTTTTATTTCGTCTGCAGTTATTGAGAAGTTGGTTGCCTCCATAATCTCTTGAGGAACCTCCGGTAGTTCATGAACAACATGAACTGATGGGCACGTTGATCAGATATGATTGGTAGTGCGGGAGCGCAGCGGCAGGACGCCACAGGGAGAGAAGGGACGAGACACAGCGCCTAGGGCTTCGGGTGGTACGGAATCTGGCGGGGTACTCGGCCGGAACAGAGTGGAGTAATATTCGTTCAACGCTACCCCGATCACATTACTCCCTCAGGCAATGCTGCCGCTTGGAGGGACCTCACGATTTGTCTTATAAAAATAATGAAAGCGGTTTCTATGGCAGCCGTGATTCACACTCACACCACGGCCACCATGGTCACTGATTGCGTTCTTCTGATAAGGAAAGTGTAACTATTTTTGTGCCTGTTCGTTTCTTTCTGTCAAGTATATAAATTGAAGCTGTAGCTAGACATGTTGCCATTGAAGTGCACCGAGCCTTCTTGCAGGCTCTCGGGATATGCGTTCGAGTTCTTCAGTAGACTGCCTATCCATTAAGTATGAACTTGCGCACGTATTTATGTGATCATACGGGACAATTGACTCGTGCACGCACGAAAGCACGCGCACGCACACACACACACGCAACACGCACGCACACACACACACACACGCACGCACGCACGCACACACGCACGCACGCGCACGCACACACACACACACACACGCACGCACGCACACACACACACATAGCCGCCGCGGTGGCTCAGTGGCTATGGTGCTCGGCTGCTGGCCCGAAAGACGCGGGTTCGATCCCGGCCGCGGCGGCTGAATTTCTTTATTGGAGAAATTCGAGGCCCGAGTACTGTGCGATGTCAGTGCACGTTAAAGAACCCCAGGTGGTCGAAATTTCCGGAGCCCTCCACTACGGCGTCTCTCACAGCCTTAGTCGCTTTGGGACGTTAAACCCCATAAACTAACTAACTGACTAACTAACTAACTAACTGACTGACTGACTAACTAACTAACTAACTAACTAACTAACTAACTAACTAACTAACTAACTAACTAACTAACTAACTAACTAACTAACTAACTAACTAACTGACTAACTGACTGACTGACTGACTGACTGACTGACTAACTAACTGACTTACTGACTGACTGACTGACTGACTAACTGACTGACTGACTAACTAAATAACTGACTGACTGACTAACTAACTAACTGACTGACTAACTGACTAACTAACTAACTGACTAACTGACTAACTAACTAACTAACTAACTAACTGACTAACTAACTGACTGACTGACTGACTGACTAACTAACTAACTAACTAACTAACTAGCTAACTAACTAACTAACTAACTAACTAACTAACTAACTAACTAACTAACTAACTAACGAACTAACTAACTAACTGACTGACTGACTAACTGACTAGCTAACTAACTGACTAACTGACTAAGTAACTAACTAACTAACTAACCGACCAACTGACTGATGGACGAACTAACTCACTGACTGACTGACTTACTGACTAACTAACTGACTGACTGACTAACTGAATAACTGACTGACTGACTGACTAACTAACTGACCGACTGTCTGACTGACTGACTAACTAACTGACTGACTGATTTACTAACTAACTAACTAACTAACTAACTAACTAACTAACTAACTAACTAACTAACTAACTGACTAACTGACTGACTGACTGACTGACTAACTAACTGACTGACTAACTGACTAACTGACTAACTAACTAACTGACTAACTGACTGACTAAATAACTAACTAACTAACTAGCTAACTAACTAACTAACTGACTGACTGACTGACTGACTAACTGACTAACTAACTAACTGACTAACTGACTGACTGACTAACTAACTAACTAACTAACTAATAACTAACTAACAAACTAACTAACTAACTTATTAACTGACTGACTAACTGACTAACTAACTAACTAACTAACTAACTGACTGACTGACTGACTGACTATCTGACTGACTAACTGACTAACTGAATAACTAACTGACTAACTAACTGACTAACTGACTGACTAACTAACTAACTAACTGACTGACTGACTAACTGACTAACTGACTGACTGACTGACTGACTGACTAACTGACTGACTGACTAACTAACTAACTAAGTAACTAACTAGCTAACTAACTACCTAACTAACTACCTAACTAGCTAACTAACTAACTAACAAACTAACTAACTAACTGACTGACTGACTGACTGACTGACTGACTGACTGACTAACTAACTAACTAACTGACTGACTGACTAACTGACTAGCTAACTAACTGACTAACTGACTAAGTAACTAACTAACTAACCGACTAACTGACTAATGGACTAACTAACTAACTCACTGACTGACTGACTGACTTACTGACTAACTAACTGACTGACTGACTGACTGACTAACTGAATAACTGACTGACTGACTGACTAACTGACTGACTGTCTGACTGACTAACTAACTGACTGACTGACTTACTAACTAACTAACTAACTAACTAACTGACTGACTGACTAACTAACTAACTGACTGACTAACTGACTGACTGACTAACTAGCTAACTAACTACCTAACTAACTACCTAACTAGCTAACTAACTAACTAACTAAATAACTAACTAACTACCTGACTGACTGACTGACTGACTGACTAACTAACTAACTAACTAACTAACTAACTAATAACTAACTAACAAACTAACTAACTAACTTATTAACTGACTGACTAACTGACTAACTAACTAACTAACTAACTAACTGACTGACTGACTGACTGACTATCTGACTGACTAACTGACTAACTGAATAACTAACTGACTAACTAACTGACTAACTGACTGACTAACTAACTAACTAACTGACTGACTGACTAACTGACTAACTGACTGACTGACTGACTGACTGACTAACTAACTAACTACCTAACTAACTAGCTAACTAACTACCTAACTAACTACCTAACTAGCTAACTAACTAACTAACAAACTAACTAACTAACTGACTGACTGACTGACTGACTGACTGACTGACTGACTAACTAACTAACTAACTAACTAACTAACAAACTAACTAACTAACTTATTAACTGACTGACTAACTAACTAACTAACTAACTGACTGACTGACTGACTGACTAACTGAGTCACTGACTAACTGACTAACTAACTAACTAACTGACTGACTGACTAACTAACTAACTAACTAACTAACTAACTAACTAACTAACTAACTAACTAACTAACGAACTAACTAAGTAACTGACTGACTGACTGACTAACTTACTAACTAACTAACTGACTAACTAACTAGCTACCTAACTAACTAGCTAAAAACTACCTAACAAACTACCTAACTAGCTAACTAACTAACTAACTAACTAACTAACTAACTAACTAACTAACTAACTAACTAACTAACTAACTGACTGACTGACTGACTGACTGACTGACTGACTAACTTATTAACTGACTGACTAACTGACTGACTAACTGACTAACTAACTAACTAACTAACTGACTGACTGACTGACTAACTGACTGACTGACCGACTGACTAACTGAATAACTAACTGACTAACTAACTGACTAAAACTGACTGACTGACTAACTGACTAGCTAACTAACTGACTAACTGACTAAGTAACTAACTAACTAACTAACCGACTAACTGACTAATGGACTAACTAACTCACTGACTGACTGACTGACTTACTGACTAACTGACTGACTGACTGACTGACTGACTAACTGAATAACTGACTGACTGACTAACTAACTGACTGACTGTCTGACTGACTGACTAACTGACTGACTGACTTACTAACTAACTAACCGACTAACTGACTGACTGACTGGCTAACTAACTAACTGACTAACTAACTGACTAACTGACTAACTAACTAACTGACTAACTGACTGACTAACTAACTAACTAGCTAACTAACTAACTAACTAACTAACTGACTGACTGACTAACTGACTAACTAACTGACTAACTGACTGACTGACTAACTAACTAACTGACTAACTGACTGACTGACTGACTGACTGACTAACTAACTAACTAACTGACTGACTGACTAACTGACTAACTAACTAACTGACTAAGTGACTGTCTGACTTACTGACTAACTAACTAACTAACTGAAAAAATAAACCTTCAGTTGTAAGTGAGCGCTGTGTGTGTCTCGTCTACTTCCTTGTCCTTGTGTAGTTTGCGCTGTTCTGCCTTGTTAGAAATCAGAACTATATTCCCGCGACGCATGGATGAGGACAGAAGTTTTCGTTTTCTCAGACCCTGAAAAACTTAGGCGAGGATTAGGTTAAGTTCTTTTGTAAAGCATTGGTACAATTGGGCAGTTGTATCGTTTGGGCTGAGTGATTTATTGTTAGGGAGCTTTGCTATGATGTGTTTTATTTCGTCTGCAGTTATTGAGAAGTTGGTTGCCTCCATAATCTCTTGAGGAACCTCCGGTAGTTCATGAACAACATGAACTGATGGGCACGTTGATCAGATATGATTGGTAGTGCGGGAGCGCAGCGGCAGGACGCCACAGGGAGAGAAGGGACGAGACACAGCGCCTAGGGCTTCGGGTGGTACGGAATCTGGCGGGGTACTCGGCCGGAACAGAGTGGAGTAATATTCGTTCAACGCTACCCCGATCACATTACTCCCTCAGGCAATGCTGCCGCTTGGAGGGACCTCACGATTTGTCTTATAAAAATAATGAAAGCGGTTTCTATGGCAGCCGTGATTCACACTCACACCACGGCCACCATGGTCACTGATTGCGTTCTTCTGATAAGGAAAGTGTAACTATTTTTGTGCCTGTTCGTTTCTTTCTGTCAAGTATATAAATTGAAGCTGTAGCTAGACATGTTGCCATTGAAGTGCACCGAGCCTTCTTGCAGGCTCTCGGGATATGCGTTCGAGTTCTTCAGTAGACTGCCTATCCATTAACACAAAAAATTTAGGTGTAAGTATGAACTTGCGCACGTATTTATGTGATCATACGGGACAATTGACTCGTGCACGCACGAAAGCACGCGCACGCACACACACACACGCAACACGCACGCACACACACACACACACGCACGCACGCATGCACACACGCACGCACGCGCACGCACACACACACACACACACGCACGCACGCACACACACACACATAGCCGCCGCGGTGGCTCAGTGGCTATGGTGCTCGGCTGCTGGCCCGAAAGACGCGGGTTCGATCCCGGCCGCGGCGGCTGAATTTCTTTATTGGAGAAATTCGAGGCCCGAGTACTGTGCGATGTCAGTGCACGTTAAAGAACCCCAGGTGGTCGAAATTTCCGGAGCCCTCCACTACGGCGTCTCTCACAGCCTTAGTCGCTTTGGGACGTTAAACCCCATAAACTAACCAACTGACTAACTAACTAACTAACTGACTGACTGACTGACTAACTAACTAACTAACTAACTAACTAACTAACTAACTAACTAACTAACTAACTAACTAACTAACTAACTAACTAACTAACTAACTAACTAACTGACTAACTGACTGACTGACTGACTGACTGACTGACTGACTAACTAACTGACTGACTGACTGACTGACTGACTGACTGACTAACTGACTGACTGACTAACTAAATAACTGACTAACTGACTAACTAACTAACTGACTAACTGACTAACTAACTAACTAACTAACTGACTAACTAACTAACTGACTGACTGACTGACTGACTAACTGACTGACTAACTAACTAACTAACTAACTAACTAACTAGCTAACTAACTAACTAACTAACTAACTAACTAACTAACTAACTAACTAACGAACTAACTAACTAACTGACTGACTGACTAACTGACTAGCTAACTAACTGACTAACTGACTAAGTAACTAACTAACTAACTAACCGACCAACTGACTGATGGACGAACTAACTCACTGACTGACTGACTTACTGACTAACTAACTGACTGACTGACTAACTGAATAACTGACTGACTGACTGACTAACTAACTGACCGACTGTCTGACTGACTGACTAACTAACTGACTGACTGATTTACTAACTAACTAACTAACTAACTAACTAGCTAACTAACTAACTAACTGACTGACTGACTGACTAACTGACTAACTAACTAACTGACTAACTGACTGACTGACTGACTAACTAACTAACTAACTGACTAACTGACGGAGTGACTGACTGACTGACTAACTGACTGACTGACTGACTGACTAACTATCTGACTGACTAACTGACTAACTGAATAACTAACTGACTAACTAACTGACTAACTGAATAACTAACTGACTAACTAACTGACTAACTGACTGACTAACTGACTAGCTAACTAACTGACTAACTGACTAAGTAACTAACTAACTAACAAACCGACTAACTGACTAATGGACTAACTAACTAACTAACTCACTGACTGACTGACTGACTTACTGACTAACTAACTGACTGACTGACTGACTGACTAACTGAATAACTGACTGACTGACTGACTAACTAACTGACTGACTGTCTGACTGACTGACTGACTGACTGACTAACTAACTAACTAACTAACTAACTAACTAACTAACTGACTGACTGACTAAATAACTAACTAACTAACTAACTAACTAACTGACTGACTGACTGACTGACTGGCTGACTACCTAACTACCTAACTAACTAACTAACTAACTAACAAACTAACTAACTAACTAACTAACTAACTAACTAACTGACTGACTGACTGACTGACTGACTGACTGACTGACTCACTAACTGACTGATTGACTGACTGACTGACTAACTGACTGACTGACTGACTGACTAACTAACTAACTAACTAACTGACTGACTAACTGACTAACTGACTAACTGACTAACTGACTAACTGACTGACTGACTGACTGACTGACTAACTAACTAACTGGAAAAATAAACCTTCAGTTGTAAGTGAGCGCTGTGTGTGTCTCGTCTACTTCCTTGTCCTTGTGTAGTTTGCGCTGTTCTGCCTTGTTAGAAATCAGAACTATATTCCCGCGACGCATGGATGAGGACAGAAGTTTTCGTTTTCTCAGACCCTGAAAAACTTAGGCGAGGATTAGGTTAAGTTCTTTTGTAAAGCATTGGTACAATTGGGCAGTTGTATCGTTTGGGCTGAGTGATTTATTGTTAGGGAGCTTTGCTATGATGTGTTTTATTTCGTCTGCAGTTATTGAGAAGTTGGTTGCCTCCATAATCTCTTGAGGAACCTCCGGTAGTTCATGAACAACATGAACTGATGGGCACGTTGATCAGATATGATTGGTAGTGCGGGAGCGCAGCGGCAGGACGCCACAGGGAGAGAAGGGACGAGACACAGCGCCTAGGGCTTCGGGTGGTACGGAATCTGGCGGGGTACTCGGCCGGAACAGAGTGGAGTAATATTCGTTCAACGCTACCCCGATCACATTACTCCCTCAGGCAATGCTGCCGCTTGGAGGGACCTCACGATTTGTCTTATAAAAATAATGAAAGCGGTTTCTATGGCAGCCGTGATTCACACTCACACCACGGCCACCATGGTCACTGATTGCGTTCTTCTGATAAGGAAAGTGTAACTATTTTTGTGCCTGTTCGTTTCTTTCTGTCAAGTATATAAATTGAAGCTGTAGCTAGACATGTTGCCATTGAAGTGCACCGAGCCTTCTTGCAGGCTCTCGGGATATGCGTTCGAGTTCTTCAGTAGACTGCCTATCCATTAAGTATGAACTTGCGCACGTATTTATGTGATCATACGGGACAATTGACTCGTGCACGCACGAAAGCACGCGCACGCACACACACACACGCAACACGCACGCACACACACACACACACGCACGCACGCACGCACACACGCACGCACGCGCACGCACACACACACACACACACGCACGCACGCACACACACACACATAGCCGCCGCGGTGGCTCAGTGGCTATGGTGCTCGGCTGCTGGCCCGAAAGACGCGGGTTCGATCCCGGCCGCGGCGGCTGAATTTCTTTATTGGAGAAATTCGAGGCCCGAGTACTGTGCGATGTCAGTGCACGTTAAAGAACCCCAGGTGGTCGAAATTTCCGGAGCCCTCCACTACGGCGTCTCTCACAGCCTTAGTCGCTTTGGGACGTTAAACCCCATAAACTAACTAACTGACTAACTAACTAACTAACTGACTGACTGACTAACTAACTAACTAACTAACTAACTAACTAACTAACTAACTAACTAACTAACTAACTAACTAACTAACTAACTAACTAACTAACTAACTGACTAACTGACTGACTGACTGACTGACTGACTGACTAACTAACTGACTTACTGACTGACTGACTGACTGACTAACTGACTGACTGACTAACTAAATAACTGACTGACTGACTAACTAACTAACTGACTGACTAACTGACTAACTAACTAACTGACTAACTGACTAACTAACTAACTAACTAACTAACTGACTAACTAACTGACTGACTGACTGACTGACTAACTAACTAACTAACTAACTAACTAGCTAACTAACTAACTAACTAACTAACTAACTAACTAACTAACTAACTAACTAACTAACGAACTAACTAACTAACTGACTGACTGACTAACTGACTAGCTAACTAACTGACTAACTGACTAAGTAACTAACTAACTAACTAACCGACCAACTGACTGATGGACGAACTAACTCACTGACTGACTGACTTACTGACTAACTAACTGACTGACTGACTAACTGAATAACTGACTGACTGACTGACTAACTAACTGACCGACTGTCTGACTGACTGACTAACTAACTGACTGACTGATTTACTAACTAACTAACTAACTAACTAACTAACTAACTAACTAACTAACTAACTAACTAACTGACTAACTGACTGACTGACTGACTGACTAACTAACTGACTGACTAACTGACTAACTGACTAACTAACTAACTGACTAACTGACTGACTAAATAACTAACTAACTAACTAGCTAACTAACTAACTAACTGACTGACTGACTGACTGACTAACTGACTAACTAACTAACTGACTAACTGACTGACTGACTAACTAACTAACTAACTAACTAATAACTAACTAACAAACTAACTAACTAACTTATTAACTGACTGACTAACTGACTAACTAACTAACTAACTAACTAACTGACTGACTGACTGACTGACTATCTGACTGACTAACTGACTAACTGAATAACTAACTGACTAACTAACTGACTAACTGACTGACTAACTAACTAACTAACTGACTGACTGACTAACTGACTAACTGACTGACTGACTGACTGACTGACTAACTGACTGACTGACTAACTAACTAACTAAGTAACTAACTAGCTAACTAACTACCTAACTAACTACCTAACTAGCTAACTAACTAACTAACAAACTAACTAACTAACTGACTGACTGACTGACTGACTGACTGACTGACTGACTAACTAACTAACTAACTGACTGACTGACTAACTGACTAGCTAACTAACTGACTAACTGACTAAGTAACTAACTAACTAACCGACTAACTGACTAATGGACTAACTAACTAACTCACTGACTGACTGACTGACTTACTGACTAACTAACTGACTGACTGACTGACTGACTAACTGAATAACTGACTGACTGACTGACTAACTGACTGACTGTCTGACTGACTAACTAACTGACTGACTGACTTACTAACTAACTAACTAACTAACTAACTGACTGACTGACTAACTAACTAACTGACTGACTAACTGACTGACTGACTAACTAGCTAACTAACTACCTAACTAACTACCTAACTAGCTAACTAACTAACTAACTAAATAACTAACTAACTACCTGACTGACTGACTGACTGACTGACTAACTAACTAACTAACTAACTAACTAACTAATAACTAACTAACAAACTAACTAACTAACTTATTAACTGACTGACTAACTGACTAACTAACTAACTAACTAACTAACTGACTGACTGACTGACTGACTGACTGACTAACTAACTGACTGACTGACTGACTGACTGACTAACTGACTGACTGACTAACTAAATAACTGACTGACTGACTAACTAACTAACTGACTGACTAACTGACTAACTAACTAACTGACTAACTGACTAACTAACTAACTAACTAACTGACTAACTAACTGACTGACTGACTGACTAACTAACTAACTAACTAACTTACTAACAGACTGACTGACTGACTGACTGACTGACTAACTAACTAACTAACTAACTAACTAACTAACTAACTAACTAACTAACTAACTAACTAACTAACTAACTAACTAACTGACTAACTGACTGACTGACTGACTGACTGACTGACTAACTAACTGACTGACTGACTGACTGACTGACTAACTGACTGACTGACTAACTAAATAACTGACTGACTGACTAACTAACTAACTGACTGACTAACTGACTAACTAACTAACTGACTAACTGACTAACTAACTAACTAACTAACTGACTAACTAACTGACTGACTGACTGACTAACTAACTAACTAACTAACTTACTAACTAACTGACCGACTGTCTGACTGACTGACTAACTAACTGACTGACTGATTTACTAACTAACTAACTAACTAACTAACTAACTAACTAACTGACTAACTGACTGACTGACTGACTGACTAACTAACTGACTGACTAACTGACTAACTGACTAACTAACTAACTGACTAACTGACTGACTAAATAACTAACTAACTAACTAGCTAACTAACTAACTAACTGACTGACTGACTGACTAACTGACTAACTAACTAACTGACTAACTGACTGACTGACTGACTAACTAACTAACTAACTGACTAACTGACGGAGTGACTGACTGACTGACTAACTGACTGACTGACTGACTAACTATCTGACTGACTAACTGACTAACTGAATAACTAACTGACTAACTAACTGACTAACTGAATAACTAACTGACTAACTAACTGACTAACTGACTGACTAGCTAACTAACTAACTAACTAACTAACTAACTAACTGACTGACTGACTAACTGACTAGCTAACTAACTGACTAACTGACTAAGTAACTAACTAACTAACAAACCGACTAACTGACTAATGGACTAACTAACTAACTAACTCACTGACTGACTGACTGACTTACTGACTAACTAACTGACTGACTGACTGACTGACTAACTGAATAACTGACTGACTGACTGACTAACTAACTGACTGACTGTCTGACTGACTGACTGACTGACTGACTAACTAACTAACTAACTAACTAACTAACTAACTAACTGACTGACTGACTAAATAACTTACTAACTAACTAACTAACTGACTGACTGACTGACTGACTGGCTGACTACCTAACTACCTAACTAACTAACTAACTAACTAACAAACTAACTAACTAACTAACTAACTAACTGACTGACTGACTGACTGACTGACTGACTGACTGACTCACTAACTGACTGATTGACTGACTGACTGACTAACTGACTGACTGACTGACTGACTAACTAACTAACTAACTAACTAACTGACTGACTAACTGACTAACTGACTAACTGACTAACTGACTGACTGACTGACTGACTGACTAACTAACTAACTGGAAAAATAAACCTTCAGTTGTAAGTGAGCGCTGTGTGTGTCTCGTCTACTTCCTTGTCCTTGTGTAGTTTGCGCTGTTCTGCCTTGTTAGAAATCAGAACTATATTCCCGCGACGCATGGATGAGGACAGAAGTTTTCGTTTTCTCAGACCCTGAAAAACTTCGGCGAGGATTTGGTTAAGTTCGTTTCTAAAGCATTGATACAATTGGGCAGTTGTATCGTCTGGGCTGAGTGATTTATTGTTAGGGAGCTTTGCTATGATGTGTTTTATTTCGTCTGCAGTTATTGAGAAGTTGGTTGCCTCCATAATCTCTTGAGGAACCTCCGGTAGTTCATGAAACACATGAACTGATAGGCACGTTGATCAGATATGATTGGTAGTGCGGGAGCGCAGCGGCAGGACGCCACAGGGAGAGAAGGGACGATACACAGCACCTAGGGCTTCGCGTGGTACGAAATCTGGCGGGGTACTCGGCCGGAACAGAGTGGAGTAATATTCGTTCAACGCTACCCCGATCACATCACTCCCTCAGGCAACGCTGCCGCTTGGAGGGACCTCACGATTTGTCTTACAAAAATAATGAAAGCGGTTTCTATGGCAGCCGTGATTCACACTCACACCACGGCCACCATGGTCACTGATTGCGTTGTTCAGATAAGGAAAGTGTAACTATTTTTGTGCCTGTTCGTTTCTTTCTGTCAAGTATATAAATTGAAGCTGTAGCTAGACATGTTGCCATTGAAGTGCACCGAGCCTTCTTGCAGGCTCTCGGGATATGCGTTTGAGTTCTTCAGTAGACTGCCTATCCATTAACACAAAAAATTTAGGTGTAAGTATGAACTTGCGCACTTATTTATGTGATCATACGGGACAATTGACTCGTGCACGCACGAACGCACGCGCACACACACACATACACACGCAACACGCACGCACACACACACACACGTACGCACGCCCACACACACGCACGCACGCGCACGCACACACACACGCACGCACGCGCACGCACACACACACACATAGCCGCCGCGGTGGCTCTGTGGCTATGGTGCTCGGCTGCTGGCCCGAAAGACGCGGGTTCGATCCCGGCCGCGGCGGCTGAATTTCTTTGGTGGAGAAATTCGAGGCCCGAGTACTGTGCGATGTCAGTGCACGTTAAAGAACCCCAGGTGGTCGAAATTTCCGGAGCCCTCCACTACGGCGTCTCTCACAGCCTTAGTCGCTTTGGGACGTTAAACCCCATAAACTACCTAACTAACTAACTGACTAACTGACTAACTAACTAACTAACTAACTGACTAACTGACTAACTAACTGACTAACTGACTAACTAACTGACTAACTGACTAACTGACTCACTGACTAACTAACTAACTAACTAACTGACTGACTGACTGACTGACTGACTGACTAACTAAATGACTGACTGACTGACTGACTAACTAACTGACTGACTGACTAACTAACTAACTGACTGACTGACTGACTAACTAACTGACTGACTGACTGACTAACTGACTAACTGACTAACTAACTAACTAACTGACTAACTGACGGAGTGACTGACTGACTAACTAACTAACTAACTGACTAACTAACTAACTAACCGACTGACTAACTAACTAACTAACTAACTGACTGACTGCTAACTGACTAACAGACTGACTGACTGACTGACTAAATAACTAACTAACTAACTAACTAACTAATTGACTGACTAACTGACTAACTAACTAACTAACTAACTGACTGACTGACTGACTGACTGACTAACTAACTAACTACCTAACTAACTAGCTAACTAACTACCTAACTAACTACCTAACTAGCTAACTAACTAACTAACTAATTAATTAACTAACAAGCAAACTAACTAACTTATTAACTGACTGACTAACTGACTAACTAACTAACTAACTAACTAACTGACTGACTGACTGACTGACTAACTGACTAACTGACTGACTGACTGACTGACTAACTATCTGACTGACTAACTGACTAACTGAATAACTAACTGACTAACTAACTGACTAACTGACTGACTAACTAATTAACTAACTGACTGACTGACTGACTAACTGACTAACTGACTAACTGACTGACTGACTGACTGACTAACTAACTGACTGACTGACTGACTAACTAACTAACTACCTAACTAACTAGCTAACTAACTACCTAACTAACTACCTAACTAGCTAACTAACTAACTAACTAACTAACAAACTAACTAACTAACTTATTAACTGACTGACTAACTGACTAACTAACTAACTAACTAACTAACTAACTAACTAACTAACTAACTAACTAACTAACTAACTAACTGACTGACTGACTGACTGACTGACTGACTGACTAACTAACTAATTAACTTATTAACTGACTGACTAACTGACTAACTAACTAACTGACTGACTGACTGACTGACTAACTGACTGACTGACTGACTAACTATCTGACTGACTAACTGAATAACTAACTGACTAACTAACTGACTAACTGAATGACTAACTAACTAACTGACTGACTGACTAACTGACTAGCTAACTAACTGACTAAGCAACTAACTAACTAACTAACCGACTAACTGACTAATGGACTAACTAACTAACTAACTAACTAACTAACTGACTGACTGACTGACTAACTAGCTAACTAACGACCTAACTAACTACCTAACTGGCTAACTAACTAACTAACTAACTAACTAACTAACTAACTAACTAACTAACTAACTGACTGACTGACTGACTGACTGACTGACTGACTAACTAACTAACTAACTAACTAACTAACAAACTAACTAACTAACTTATTAACTGACTGACTAACTGACTAACTAACTAACTAACTGACTGACTGACTGACTAACTGACTAACTGACTAACTGACTGACTGACTGACTAACTATCTGACTGACTAACTGACTAACTGACTGACTGACTGACTAACTATCTGACTGACTAACTGACTAACTGAATAACTGACTGACTAACTGACTAACAGACTGACTGACTGACTGACTAACTAACTAACTAACTGACTAACTAACTAACTACCTAACTAACTAGCTAACTAACTACCTAACAAACTACCTAACTAACTAACTAACTAACTAACTAACTGACTGACTGACTGACTGACTGACTAACTAACTAACTTATTAACTGACTGACTAACTGACTAACTAACTAACTGACTGACTGACTGACTGACTGACTGACTGACTAACTATCTGACTGACTAACTGACTAACTGAATAACTAACTGACTAACTAACTGACTAACTGACTAACTAACTAACTAACTAACTAACTAACTGACTGACTGACTGACTAACTGACTAGCTAACTAACTGACTAACTGACTAAGTAAGTAACTAACTAACAAACCGACTAACTGACTAATGGACTAACTAACTAACTAACTCACTGACTGACTGACTGACTTACTGACTAACTAACTGACTGACTGACTGACTAACTGAATAACTGACTGACTGACTGACTAACTAACTGACTGACTGTCTGACTGACTGACTGACTGACTAACTAACTAACTAACTAACTAACTAACTAACTAACTAACTGACTGATTGACTAAATAACTAACTAACTAACTAACTAACTGACTGACTGACTGACTGACTGGCTGACTACCTAACTACCTAACTAACTAACTAACTAACTAACAAACTAACTAACTAACTAACTAACTAACTAACTGACATACTGACTGACTGACTCACTAACTGACTGATTGACTGACTGACTAACTGACTGACTGACTGACTGACTAACTAACTAACTAACTAACTAACTGACTGACTAACTGACTAACTGACTAACTGACTAACTGACTGACTGACTGACTGACTAACTAACTAACTGGAAAAATAAACCTTCAGTTGTAAGTGAGCGCTGTGTGTGTCTCGTCTACTTCCTTGTCCTTGTGTAGTTTGCGCTGTTCTGCCTTGTTAGAAATCAGAACTATATTCCCGCGACGCATGGATGAGGACAGAAGTTTTCGTTTTCTCAGACCCTGAAAAACTTCGGCGAGGATTTGGTTAAGTTCGTTTCTAAAGCATTGATACAATTGGGCAGTTGTATCGTCTGGGCTGAGTGATTTATTGTTAGGGAGCTTTGCTATGATGTGTTTTATTTCGTCTGCAGTTATTGAGAAGTTGGTTGCCTCCATAATCTCTTGAGGAACCTCCGGTAGTTCATGAAACACATGAACTGATAGGCACGTTGATCAGATATGATTGGTAGTGCGGGAGCGCAGCGGCAGGACGCCACAGGGAGAGAAGGGACGATACACAGCACCTAGGGCTTCGCGTGGTACGAAATCTGGCGGGGTACTCGGCCGGAACAGAGTGGAGTAATATTCGTTCAACGCTACCCCGATCACATCACTCCCTCAGGCAACGCTGCCGCTTGGAGGGACCTCACGATTTGTCTTACAAAAATAATGAAAGCGGTTTCTATGGCAGCCGTGATTCACACTCACACCTCGGCCACCATGGTCACTGATTGCGTTGTTCAGATAAGGAAAGTGTAACTATTTTTGTGCCTGTTCGTTTGTTTCTGTCAAGTATATAAATTGAAGCTGTAGCTAGACATGTTGCCATTGAAGTGCACCGAGCCTTCTTGCAGGCTCTCGGGATATGCGTTTGAGTTCTTCAGTAGACTGCCTATCCATTAACACAAAAAATTTAGGTGTAAGTATGAACTTGCGCACTTATTTATGTGATCATACGGGACAATTGACTCGTGCACGCACGAACGCACGCGCACACACACACATACACACGCAACACGCACGCACACACACACACACGTACGCACGCCCACACACACGCACGCACGCGCACGCACACACACACGCACGCACGCACGCGCACGCACACACACACACATAGCCGCCGCGGTGGCTCTGTGGCTATGGTGCTCGGCTGCTGGCCCGAAAGACGCGGGTTCGATCCCGGCCGCGGCGGCTGAATTTCTTTGGTGGAGAAATTCGAGGCCCGAGTACTGTGCGATGTCAGTGCACGTTAAAGAACCCCAGGTGGTCGAAATTTCCGGAGCCCTCCACTACGGCGTCTCTCACAGCCTTAGTCGCTTTGGGACGTTAAACCCCATAAACTACCTAACTAACTAACTGACTAACTGACTAACTAACTAACTAACTAACTGACTAACTGACTAACTAACTGACTAACTGACTAACTAACTGACTAACTGACTAACTGACTCACTGACTAACTAACTAACTAACTAACTGACTGACTGACTGACTGACTGACTGACTAACTAAATGACTGACTGACTGACTGACTAACTAACTGACTGACTGACTAACTAACTAACTGACTGACTGACTGACTAACTAACTGACTGACTGACTGACTAACTGACTAACTGACTAACTAACTAACTAACTGACTAACTGACGGAGTGACTGACTGACTAACTAACTAACTAACTAACTGACTAACTAACTAACTAACCGACTGACTAACTAACTAACTAACTAACTGACTGACTGCTAACTGACTAACAGACTGACTGACTGACTGACTAAATAACTAACTAACTAACTAACTAACTAATTGACTGACTAACTGACTAACTAACTAACTAACTAACTGACTGACTGACTGACTAACTAACTAACTAACTACCTAACTAACTAGCTAACTAACTACCTAACTAAGTACCTAACTAGCTAACTAACTAACTAACTAATTAATTAACTAACAAGCAAACTAACTAACTTATTAACTGACTGACTAACTGACTAACTAACTAACTAACTAACTAACTGACTGACTGACTGACTGACTAACTGACTAACTGACTGACTGACTGACTGACTAACTATCTGACTGACTAACTAACTACCTAACTAACTAGCTAACTAACTACCTAACTAACTACCTAACTAGCTAACTAACTAACTAACTAACAAACTAACTGACTGACTGACTGACTGACTGACTGACTAACTAACTAACTAACTAACTAACTAACTAACAAACAAACTAACTAACTTATTAACTGACTGACTAACTGACTAACTAACTAAC
>NC_143014.1:231762524-231800024 GCF_055824585.1 Amblyomma mixtum | reverse complement strand
AATGGATCTTTGAGCGACACGTATCAAGCGAGACAACCAGAACGAGGAGACGGGCCCCCACCTTATGTAACTTCGTTTAGCCTAATCAGTTGGGGAGAGCTTGTCGAGCTGCAAAAACAGGATTCCCCCGCCACCCAGAGGGGGCCCCCTTTCTTAAGAAGCGATATATGCGTTTCCTTACGGCCTGCGGAAAGGTTTTCGTGGTTTTCTGTCAATCCCCCCGTCCAGTGGTGTCTGAAGGTGTATTGTTGAATGTGTAGTGTGTTGAGAATCCTGGCGTCGGCGCAACAGGCGGGACTCCCGCCTCGTCGCCAAGCATTCTGCTCGAACTGCATTTAATAATCCGCTAAAAATCCAGTGATTAATTTTTAAAACCACACATAACCGCTAACATGCAGTGCGGTGCTATATGTAAAAGATACTTGCTTTGCTCCCTCTGCATGGCCTACAAATATAAGGAAATGCAATGTTTTAGTGTCACAAGTATGATTAGAGCAGGGTAGGCGAAAACGAAACTAAAATGCGCAGCGGAATTTCAAACGGTGTCTACTTGGGCCAGTATCATATACAGACTGTTGAGAAAATAAACTCGCACAGTAAAATGCTTGTCTCAGCTGCACGGGTAGATTGTTCGAGTTCGAATTTCGCATAGATACGAAATATAGTCGTCAGAATTATTTTATACAACATCGGGTTTCTTCTTTACCTTTATCAAATTGAAAAACAAATCAGGCTCTGTTGCTTCATGGAAGTCTCACGGTTTCACTTTGTGCTCCGGCGGCCACAAGGAAAGCGAAACACTCGTTGATGGGCTTATGTTTAGGTTTATGGTCTTTAACGTCCCAAATCAAGTCCGGCTATGCATCACGCTGTAGTGGAAGGCTCCGGATAATTTCAACCACATCGAGTTCTTTAAAGCTCACTGATATCGCATAGTGCACGAGCCTCTGGCATTTCGCATCCAGCGAAATGTGACCGCCGCGGCCGGTGCAATTTATTTTGTTCCTTCTTTTTTCTTGACGTTGGTTTTGTAGTGCCAACGGAAATTTAATTTTCGAGTGTAAGGAAGACGACGGGCATACGCGCGAGCCGCATTGCCATCGCCTGGTGCACGCTCCTGTGGATCAGCTGACCTCGGACTGCTGTTAGCCCGGCTCCCGTTGAGAAGCTTCACCGAACAAATCCCACCTAACACGAGGAAAAAAAAAGGCGCTGTAACTGCCTCATTTCTGGGTGGACACCTCAACCATGTCTTGAGGATGAAGATGTGAATAAAAGGAGAGAAAGAGGTGCCGTTGGTTTATTGGTTTCTGGGGGTTTAACGTCCCAAAGCAACTCAGGTTATGAGAGATGCCTTAGTGAAGGGCTCCAGAAATTTCGACCACCTGGGGTCCTTTAACGTGCACTAACATCGCACAGTACACGGGCCTTTAGAATTTCGCCTCTCTTGAAATTCGACCGCCGTGACTGGGATCGAACCCGCATCTTTCGGGTCAGCAGCCGAGCACCATAACCACTGAGCCACCGCGGCAGCAAAAAAAAAAGTGCTGCCGTTGTGGAGCGCACAGGAATAATTTCGACCACCTGGGGATCTTTAACATGCTCTGAAATCGCACAGCACACGGGCGCCTTTCTGCATTTCGCCTCCATCAAAACGCGGCTGCTGTGTGGCTGGGTTTGAACCCGAGTGCTCGGCTCAGCATCCGAGCACGCTCACCACTGATCCAGGACATAAATCCTGATATTCAAATGTGCCCCATGAGGGCAGTAGTAAATGTTCATCGTGTAATCAAACTAATATTCATTACTTTTTATAGTACCCTCTCGGGGCGCTATTAACGAGTGTTTCTATTTCCTAGTCGCTGCCGGAGCACCCAGCTCAACTGTAGGATGCTGCTGAGCCTGCTTTTCTTTAATGCGTTAGCATTAAGAGAGTGCTGCGAACAAAACCCCGTCGGTTTGCTTCTGTACGAAGTCATTGAAAAAGGAGGGTAGGCGGCGTGCGCAGCGCGCTCCAATGCAGCCCCGTAATTTGTCTGTCGGCTCACGTGGCTCTTCCGTGACGTTCGGCGCTCGGCCACAGACGGACACGTGTCGCACGTTCCAAGAGTCGCATTGTGTTTTGTGCGCTGTAAAACTAATCCTAATGCTTTACAGTTCCATGAATCCCATTGATAGCACGTCGTTCTTTATAATTAGGCTTAATTACAATGAAACATGGGATATACTCCAGTAGTGTAGCAGGGGGGTCAGTGGAGGTAAAGGGAGAGGGGGCCGACATGCGCATTAACCCAGGGCCCCTATTTTTCTTTATCCGGCTCTGCGCCCAAGAACTCCCCTGTCTGACCAAGGAAGATCAACTAGGGCACCTGCTGCTCAGAATGGCATAACTTCAAGAACGTTTGTACCACGAGAAGGCGAAACCTTGCGGCAAGAGAAGACTCTGGCCCTTCAAGATACAAATGATTGTTGGCCACATATCTAGGGAATCCCGAAAGAAGGCGCACTGGTTGTTAGCCAGATTCTAAGATATGGCGGGTATACATTTTATAAACCATCAGCAGAGTGTATCTGGGCACACCGCAGCAGAGGCGACTAACCCTGCGCAGCAGACGAACCGCCCGCGCACCTTTCGCAGCAACCTCTTCTATATGAGTCCGCCAACATTAGAGAGATGTCATATGTTACCCCGAGATATTTTACAGAGCTTACTTCTAGATTCACGAGATGACGGCAAGGAGATGAGGGGTTCACCTGATGAGAAACCGGAAAAACTAATAACTCACACTTATTATAACCAGATATCGGATAACCATCGGTCAAGGAGATTTAAACATGGCTGCAATAACATGTAAACGGAAAGTAAGAAATCGCAGCTGCAAAGAAAGCTATACCGTCTGCATACACGTATGTAGTCACATCAGGTGAGGTTGGAATAGAACTGAGTTGGAGGCTGAAAAGTACATGGGAGAGAACTGCACCTCGGGGCACACCTCTAGATTGACGAAATTTGGTTGTAGACACCCTGCGCTAACAGCGTTAAAATTCTCGGTCGGCCAGGAATGCTGACACCCATGCCACGAAGCAACTTGGCAAGCCCCGGTCCTGTAGCTTGGCCGCAGGGGCCCTTGTTCTACACTGTCATACTCTTTAGATAGGTCAGGAGTTACAAGCGCAGCATAGTGATGACGCTGGCGAGCTAATCGGACGTGGTGTTCTAGGTCGGTATGCGCACACCATATGGAGCACCCATGCTTTAAACCAGTATGACAGCGCTTTAGTAGCCCCTTTCTCGGTAATGAGGGCCATGACTCGACAATACAGCAGATGTCCTGCACAGTTCAACAGATTCGAGGTGAAAGAAATTGGCATAATATTATTTAACACAAACCCCTCGCCTTGGTTTTTAAGCACAAGGACAAGTTATGAAAGACGCCAGACATACGGCACCTATTGGGTTTTAATAGGGAAATGTCCAAACTCTAATATATTGTTGGGGGATTCGTCGAATTGCACTTTAATCATCGCGGAGGTTACATGGTCAGGGCCAGGGCTGGAGAAGGTTGTTGTTGTTGTCCTCAAAATAATGGCGTGTAAACGGTTTACAGTTTGGGCTCTTCTTCCTTATATGTACGAGGTGCAATAATCCACGTTATCACACTGCCATTATGCCAGAAGTTAAGTCATGTTGATTATTACAAGACGATGGTCAATTTAAACCTTCCGAAATGTTCCAGTCAAAAACACACGTGTAATTAGAATATTTATTCTTCGTGACAATTTTAGCAAACCCTAACATCATGTTACCTGCGGTGCTCCAGTGGCCATATAGCAGTGCGCCCACCCGCAAAAGAACAGTGGTGATCCTCTGTGCATACATCGAACAGGACTGCTTTCCAGTCCCGTTTGCTCCACGCCAGGTGGCCGCCCAGTGACGAGGACGCTTCGGGTACATAACTCGTGCCTGAAATGCAACCGGGCGTCCCACATCGGCTGCTTACGCAGTGTTCCACGCGTGTTATTCAATTGTGGCTGGACGTGACGCACCGTGGCTTGTATACACACCGTTTATTTGTTTCTACAAACATACACATTGGTCACTTACGCGCAGTACTAATTCAATCCGTGCCCTGGCACTCTTGCGTGAGCGGTGTTATTATGTTTACTGTATGTGTATTTTAAAATATTGTAAATATCTCTCCTCCTGTCCTTTCTCCTTATGGCTTCTCTCAGTATTTAAGCTCGCTATCGTCGGCTTGTCCCTGTATTTAACTCGACAGCTTTAAGGAGCTCGTGGGATAGAAAAGCCGGCTTTGTCGTCGTAGCCGGCGTCGCCCACGTCCAAGGCTACCACGGCTGACCTTGGGCTCCTGCGTCTTTATCGCGTTGCGCCCGCTGAAAATTGTTGCGCAAACATTCCATATCTTGTGGAGGCCAGAAGGAGCACTGTGAGCGAATGCGACGACATATTTCGCATTTGAGGAAGCGCAGTCGAAAGAGTCTATTGCGCGCGGGGGCCTCTAGGAGCACTGCCTAGTGCTGCAGTCATGTGGATGCTATAAAAAATGGGAGCTATCCCGTTTCACGTAAGTCCGTTTTTTTTCCTCCGGCCGCAGCTCGGATGCGTAATGCATTAGACAGCAATTGCCGTAGTCGCACCACGTTTTACTTAATTTTAGTATTACTTTTATTTTTTGCTTTTACATTTATTTTGTTTCCATTAAAACACTACCACCTCCTGCCGACACTAAGGTGTTGAATGTCGTACCACAGGTCTGAATAGCGGCAAAGAGGAAGCGAGTAGATCACAGTGCCGTCCGACAGGGAGCAAAATTAAGATACATTGTAGGAGTGATTTTTATCAGTTCGCAGGTCCGATTCCTATTCTGTGAACACTGCTCCTTCCACATCAAGTAATTGCATCATGCACGCCGCTACAGAAGCCGTTTTTATGAGAAGTTATTTTTATCTTATGATGGCAGGCTCCGCAGCGTCTTTGAAGGCACTGGGTTGGTTTGATGTCGTTTTTTTCGAGTCGTCAAGTCGGGTGGACCACGTTGACCATGACTGTCTAGTAGATAATAAGGGAGTAATTACTCATTGGCATACACCCAAGCGCAGCCATACGGCTACAAAGGAAAGCTACACAGCTTTCTCAGAAACTTCGTAGTTAAAGAAAAATTCGTCCTGGTCCGGGGTTCGAACCCAGGACCACGGCTTCACCGGAGCAGTCGCTCTACCAATTGAGCTAACCGGGACGGCAAGCTTATGGTAGGGCGAGAGCGAATTGATCAATAACTCGAAGTGCGAACAGTGTTGACCAAATTTTTAGGGGAATCCCCCAGGTGGAGTACATTTGTAATATGGGAGCAATTACTCATTGGCATCCACCCAAGCGCAGCCATACGGCTACAAAAGAAAGCTACACAGCTTTCTCAAGAACTTCGGTTTCTGAGGACGAATTTTTCTTTAACTACGAAGTTTCTGAGAAAGCTGTGTAGCTTTCCTTTGTAGCCGTGTGGCTGCGCTTGGGTGGATGCCAATGAGTAATTACTCCTTTATTACAAATCTACTCCACCTTGGGGGATTCCCCTACACATTTGGTCAACACTGTCTAGTAGATACTGCCCCATCTCTGGTGAGTGGAAATTTCAGTTTTCACGACAGTCTATGAACTGTCCGGGGGACGCTTTGCTGAAGGAAACTTTCATGAGGAGAAAATAATCAAGCAAATAAGCAAGCAAATAGCCACGTCGATGGTCTTTCGCCGTTGTGCGGTCGAGATCTTTTTCTAGCCTCCTTCTTACGCGTTAGATTTTGCACGAGCCGCCCTCTAACATACCATTTTTTTTTCGACTCATTCCTTTTTTATGTTGTGTTGTGTTCAGCGATTTTTTTGTCAGTAGCTTAACTATACTGAATCACTGAATGCGTGTCATTTTTCAGGTAGTTTATTTTGCATCGCTCTTTACGCGCACTTCTATTTGTGACTTTTGCTTTGAGAAAAGAAAATGCGACATTTTCAATGAAGACCGAATTTATCTGATCGTGAATTCCTTAGCATACCTTCGTTGCTACACTGCTAAAACTGGTACAGCATATCCATTCCAACAAGCATGACCTCCGTGATCTTTTGAGGGGGGTGGGAAAAACTGATAAAGACGACTCTGTGTGCACCATCTCAGAGGTCATGCTTGGAAATAATTAATATGCAGGTATCCACGCGGAAAATAAATTTGAAATGGCCAAAGAGCCACCTACAAAAATAAAACAGAGCTTTCTGGGACTTTTTGCACTGCTTAAATTTTTCGCTTTTGGCTAAATATGGGCTACTAAGTAGGCCAATTTGGCTACATCTGATCGGGACGATCTGGTAACCTGGGCTCTCGCGGCATTCGTCTCTCAGCCTTCAAGGACAGCAGACGTGTACGCGTGGTGCTTCCTTCGCATTGGATTGCCTCCCTTCGCCAAGGGGACGCCTCCTCACTGACCAATGTGGGGTGACTTCCAAACTCTAGAGCATATACTTCGGTCATGCATGAGAAATTGTAACAACGCATACAAAATAACAGCAGGGGTAAGCAGTGCTTCACATACTTCACATACGGATAACTATGCAGATCACCTACGTTTTTTTTTTTTTGAGGTGGTCTTATTCGACGAAACCGACTTTTAAATGTGTCGATTCAGGTTCAAAGCTGCAGTAAGTTACAAGCGGCATGGTCAAAATGATTATACTCCTTTTGTGGCCGTTAAAGATAAACAAAGCATTGTCTGCACATTCAAGCATTCCGCCGTAGGAAACAGAAAAGGAAACAAGCACTCGTTTTGAAAACTGAAAACTATTTAAAGCCAAATGCATGATAACCCCCTTATTTTGAGCTCCTGAACACATATGGTAGGCAGTGCGCTGGAGCCACTGTCGATGGCTTTGGGTCCCGCACGAGCACTCCGAACATCAACTGAATTAAACCCCGTTTACTGAAGTTTACTGCTTTCTCCAGTGCCAGCTAACGCTGAACATTCGTTTTTCCGACTTGTAACCGTACTGCCAGTTCTCTCTTCAGCAACTTTTCAGTCTGGGTTAGTGTAAAGAAATCGCTACATCATAAGTATTCCTCCCTCCCCATCCGAAAGCTTGCAGAAGTATTTGCTGTTGGGCTAGTTGGTTCATCATAATTTTTTTTGAATGGCGCAAAAGAACAAACACAGGAAGACACGGAGACAGAAAGAGGCGCTCTTTCTGTCTCCGTGTCTTCCTGTGTTGGTTCCTTTGCGCCATTCAAAAAATCTTCTGCCAAAAGCTGGCGTATAACTGACAAAGTGCATTTTAAAAAATAAATTCAGAAGAATTACCCCTTCCGGAATGTGTAGAATACGGATTTTTACTTTCAGGAAAAATTCCACGGCCACTGTAGCTCACAGATGTAAGAACTATTTTCAGTCTTTTGGTAGAGACCTCGGAGACGATGAGGCGACGACGGTAAGGTAGGATATGTATGAAAATGAAATACAACACACATGTGCTTGTTTACGTAATTTTCCTTTAGTTGCAACGTAAAGTCCAAACAAGAAGGAGCTCACATTACATTTAATGTGTTTCATTTGAATAGCTTCTAAATGAAAATTTCTCAAACGAAAGATAACAAAATCCCTGCAAACGCCCACTCCACCAAGTCAGCAGTCATTACTGGTGTCGACGATGGCAAGTCCGAAGGCATCTGTCTCCTGCGTAGAAGAATGAGAAGTTCTTGAGCCTGCGAAGCTTGCTCACCATACTATACTTCAATTCATTTATTTTCAACTCGAGGTTGAAGGCCCCCAGGCAAAAAAGCTGTTCTACGACAGCTTGAAAGGTGCCTGGGGGCCCATACAAGGCAGAAGTGGTTACAGACTAAATTACAGTGTCAGTACACATCTTCAAACAATCATTCGAACTATAGAATACAATAATTAACAAAACAATTGTTGTTAATGACAATTTCAGGTGATCGGCGTTCGGCCTCAATTCTTCCTGAACATCAGAAAACATAGCGGAATTATAAGCAAAGGTTTATGTCTGTCCGTGATACCAGATTGCTTTTCAAAGGCGTTTTAGTTCACATAACATTTGAAAACAACAGCAAACGGCCGAATTCAAACCCGAACACGCGGATCCACTATTTTTCCAGAGCGTTGTGCGGTATTCATAGCAGAGTTTTTTTCTCTCGCTGTGCTCTCTCTGCAGTACCTCTCCCTATAGCTAATATTTTTTTTTAAACTTTCGAACGCCCACCACATTTGCTTCCTTCAAGAGCCAAGTATCACTTCAGCTCGATAGTAGAAGCCTTACCAATTTGTCTAAAGCTGAAAGCGCTCTAAATTTGTTTCATTTTGCTTCTCAAAAATAGTGTTAACACTGAAGCGAACATAGAAGACCGGGTGTTAAGAGATCGGAGTTACGCTATCCATAGCCCGGTTTTAGAGCTTTTCGCTCTCTGCGTCATCTGCTGGCAGAGATGAGTTTCACATGCTTGAGCTTAGGGACTCTAGTGGCGCCTGGCCCGAAGAGTGCACAAGCTACCTACAAGTTACTCACAAATTTGACCACAAGCAGTAATCGTCCGCGGAACAAAATCAGAAAGGAGCTGTTTCTTACGTCATGCCTACTTCTAACCGTGGAAAACTGCGCCTGTGCTCGCAAGAAAGGCCGCTTCCAAAACCAAATCATTAATCGAGAAAGAATGGCTTATGTCCCGCCAGAAGGCTTAGAAATCATCATCCTCACAGACATACGGATTTGTGGCTGCGACATTTGCTTTCCAATGTTTGTTCCACGCCTCACGGGCGATGTCATGCCCACTGAAAAGCTGGTAAGTTCTTCGTATGGAAGCCAAAAGCTGCGGCCCCAGAGTCAGGCGCGGCACAGACAAAGCAGTTGTTTACCTCTTGAATGTTGGCCAGCAGTCACGGTTACAGAAAACGTCCTTTGACGCTTGCACTGTGGTAGCGAAAGAGCAAACTCCACAAAACTGGGTTAAAACTTCCCTGTGCGGGGATCAATTGAGGGATGGCAGTGGCCCCTTTAAATACTGCTTATGCAATTCATTTGTGTCGCGGCGTAGATTATGTTGACGTTTCCGTGACGACACAACACGCACTGACGCCGCTTGGTAAATGTACGAAGGACAGCCAACTTAAATGTCGGAAGCTATTTTTGTTTCGTTCAATATCTAGAGCGCTGTGGTTCATTCAAAATTTTTAAAAACATCTCAAACGTTCTATGTAAAATGTGCAATGACACAACATGACCTTTTGCCATGAAAAAAATTCAAAAGCTGATTAGTTATTTTCAGTTAATGGTATTTTACTCCTTTCGTTAATCATGCCAATAGTTGACACCACAGCACACATGTTCCGCTGGCGCGGCAGTAACTGACGAAAGCGGTATTCATTTTACTAGGATAGTTGCTCCGCATTTCCTATTGCTATCATCAATAATGGTCTCGCATTTGCGCTAGACTGCGCAGTCTAACGAAGAAGAAGTTGCAGCGTGGTAGGCATGGCTGAAGAAGCTTAGGTGCACCAAATTTATAGATGTATATCTCACTAACAATTCGTTCTTCAGTCTCAAATTCCTATTGTTTGGCGAAAATCCTGTCCAAGCGTATATACGCGTCGTATCTATTATTAAATGCCTCTGGGCTCTGGTGCACCACACCTTTGAGATTTTCACACCAGCAGAGCAAAATAATTACTGGCTGTGGCAATTGAGTCCGGATAGTTAGTTTGTAGATCTCCTAGTTCTCCCTTATTGCATTTATAGTAATGCGTTTTTCCACCTCTGACTTGAATATGCCTGACGACCATTAGGCGAACCCTAAATGTAGCTCGAACTGGAAAATGGAAGTTTTTGAAGGTTTGAAGGTTTGAAGGTTTATTTCCGCAACTAGGTGTTGCGAGGACAGCCAGGGAAAAAGCTGTATAGACAGCTTGAGAGGTCCTGGCTTCCTCTTACAGTGCAGCATTGACGGCGGCGGAATAGGACATCAAACAAATAGTAAGAAAAAACTCGTATGTTCTGTACATAGAATGACACATGTACGTTCAGTAAGCAGTACATTCTGCTTGTAAAAGAAAAAAGAACTATATTAGGTCAAAGAGACTATAAAGGCAAACACTATGGTATCTAAACTACAAGGGCAACGATGGTATCGAGCGAAGAAATAATTATGAGGGCGCTGACCACCAGCAACTAGAGCGAAGAAACAGAATAAATAAAACCATGACCATCTGCATATATTTCTCTACTTTTAACGATCACTCTCTCTATGAGCATCGACAGCTAGGTGCAACAAGTTTTGGGCGCATGCACTCTGCAATTCGCGCACCGCCGCTCGTGGAACACGTGTACCCAGCAGGCTGGAAATTTAGAAGTGTGTCTGGCTTCTTTAGTTGGGAACGTACGCACGGTGCGCTTATAAACAGATTAAGATTTCTCCTTGCAAGATATATACCAGCGGCCCATACCGCTATGGAGGAGATAGAGTTTCTTGTCGCCTGTAGATCTGTTCAAGATGCTGACACCAGCGACCATCTTTCATTTTATGGAGACAGGTACGAGCCACATACATTGTGCCTCGTGTGCGCTGATCACTTCAATATGCTGGGTTACGGGCTTATCGTTACTGAACTTCTTTATGAACAGCGATAGAAGAGAGCGTTACATGCATAGGGAAAGCCCTCATCTTGTTCCCAATTGCCTTCCAAGAAAGCTATTCAAATTGTTAACATGCGCACTCTGGACGTGAGGCATGATGAGCTAGGACAATCGCCTGTCTCAGACAAGCACGAGGAGAATTGTTACATAAAGCAAGGTGAAGCGGACAGAGTAGCAATTTTTCTATCAACTGCAATACCCGCCAACTGCCTTTCAACGTAAAATAATAGCTTCATTAGTGTTCTCCACGCTAAAAACAAACCACCTTTTGGTTCAGTTCTTTATTGATTCGTGGTTTATGCTGGTTTGATGTCCCAAAGCGACTCAGGCTATGAGGGACACTGTAGAGAAGGCCTCCGAAAATTTCGACCACCTGGGGTTCTTTAACGTGCACTGAGATCGCACAGTACACGTGGCTCTAGAATTTCGCCTCCATCGAAATTCGAACGACGCGACTGGGGTCAAATTTCCGTTTTTCGGTTGAGTAGCGGGGTGCCATAACCACTGAGGCACTGCGGCGGCACTTCTTTGTAGACAACTGAGCTAACCAACCAGGTCTTTTTTGCGTTTTTCATCCACTGAGCCCTGCCCTATTCTGACGACATAACTCTAAATCCACAAATACTCGCATCACCGAGATTTAACTTTTTACAGCGTAGTTATAAGAAATTAGTCGTTGTGGAAAGAAAAAGATAAAAAGTCTGCCACCGAAATAAATAAACAATGCCGAAATGGCTGAATGCTCTCTATGACATTATTTGCTCCCTTGCCGCAAAGCGTAGCGACGTATCTTTCACGATTTATGAGAGAAAAAAACTGCCGATGATTACGTTACTTCTAATGCGAAATTTGATCGCAGCTCATCAGCTGTGTCAGCTTTCCTATAGATTAAGGCAAAGAATTCGAGCAAGACATGTGTGTACAATCACAGACAACTTGTTATATTTCACACATTTTGCTTTTCACGAAACACTCGACTAACAGTTCTTTATTGGCATGAAGGAACCTTTGTAGACGGAGAAATAGCTGGAAATATGCTCAACTTGCTGCATCAATGCCTGGTTTTCAAAGACGAGGTCTGCGCAAGTATTTCGCGAGGTTGTCACAGCTGTGGGAGCCGTTATGAGCGAGAGGAACGGGATATTCCCCGCATAAGTTGTAAGAAAGTCCCGCTTGTCTTTATATCTACATTAAAGTCCCCACCCACCCTGCCACCCTGGCAGGTGGCAGCGTTTCTGGCAAAACGTTGTCAATGCCAAAGCATACAGCGCACATGTGTCACTACCGCCACGTAGCTTAAAGCACGATTAAGGTGTCCATTGTTCCAAGAGGGCAGTTATGCGCTTCCCTCTGGGTCAGGTGTCCACCGAGATGTGTGAGACAGATACTGCGCATCTCCATTCGTCAAAAACAAATTTACAAATTTTACCCTCTGCTTTCCAAGCCACCGCTCTATTGCTTTCGCAGCTGTGGGAGACAGATACTGCGCATTTCCTTTCCTCAAAAAGTACACTTTTGAAATTCTAAAGTGTGATTGGCGATAGCCTTGAAGTCAACCAACTGCCGCTTCCCCGAACCGCTGGGCGCGGAATCACTGGGCCGTTTCGGAGCTATACGTTTCACTCGTTCGACTGCAACGAGACATCTGGCGAACGAGCGGCAGTGTAGCTGCCACCGCCGACGCGCGAGCGCTCTTTCTACTGCTACTGTGTGACGTCATGGTTGCTATGCACAGCTGCGTCCCCCACAGGCGCGCCGGTTGCTGAGGGGAGGAGGTTGCGCTTTACTTACTCCTTTGCAAGCACCCGATCCATTGGTTTCGAAGCTTAAAGGGTGTCCACTGCTGGTTACAACGGACAACGGCGACGGTGACGCCGCGAAACGCAGAAACAGACGCCTAGGAGCTGCGCTCTAAAAGGTTTGCAATGATGTGAAACACCAGATACACAAAGTAATCACCAAGCGACATGTCACTCCCGGCCAGTTATGCTGAAAATCAAGCCGTGGCTTCCTTCTGGTGTTGTTTTGGGCATCTAGCTACTTTGCAGCAACGGTGTAGAGTTAGATAATGCGCCTCGCGTGCCAGAAGACCGTGGTTCGAATCGCTCAGATGCGCAATTCTTCACCGGATAAAAAAAAATTCCGCGTGTCAGTGGAATTGGATAACCAGGATAAGGGAGAGTCCTGATCACAGTGACCAGAACCGACAAGGCTCTCTCTCTCACCAAAACACGATTTGACCACGTTGGGGTACGTGGCCACAACCTCCAGTATGAATACAACAATATGAACGTTGCAACTGACGAAGGCGGAGGTCACACCTGTGACACACAGTTGAGGGTGCCAAGAATCTCTGGGCTACGAACTTAGCCCTGCTGGAAACGAAAACTGGCAACATTTAACGCTACAACCTTATCTAGTGAGGCTTGTCCCGAGCACTTAGAGGAACTAGCGGGAATTAAGGTACAGTTCTTAGTGAGGCTAGGAGGATAGCCGAGATGTATACATTGCTAAAAGGCCGGGCGTGTACTCTGCTATTGCGGATTATTGGACAGACGAGAACTATTGCGGGATTCCTCATCAATCAGGATAGAGCTGGTAACATAGTGGAGTTCTATTGTATTAATTAGAGGGTGGCAGGTGTCGCAATTAGTCTGACTAACAGGCAAAAAGTGAAGGCGGTATAGGCCTACGCCCCTACATCAAACCATTATTACCAGATCGTCGAGAGCTTCAAAGAAGCAGTTTTTTTGCAATGAGCGAAGCAAAAACACAGTACACTGTACTCCTTGGCGACTTATAAGCTAAGTAGGCAACAAACAGGCCCAAGACCAGACAGGCGGCTATGCCGTAGGATCTAGGAATAACTGAGGGTAGTTACAATTCACTGACCATGGATACCTTCTTCCCAAAACGAAATAACATGAAGTGCACATGGAACAGCCCGAATGGTGAGACTGAAATTGAAATAGACTTCATACAATGTGCTCACCCTAGCATCTTGCAGGATGCGGAGGTCCTCGGAAAGGTGCATGTAGCGCCCTCAGGATGGTAAGGTTCCAAATTAGCGTCGACTTGAAAAGGAAACAAAAGAAACTAGTGAAGCGCAAGCCCATTAAAAGAGTTAGCGGCAAAAGGGAAGGTAGAATCCCGGATATCGCTGCAGAAAAGATGTTCGGCATTACCTCAGGGTGACCACATTAATGTTCATGCAATGAACAATAACCTCAACGCTCTCATTATAGAGTGCGCAGCAGAAGCAGGCGTTAGGGTGATCTGACAGGATACCTGCAAGTTTTCTCAGAAGAAGAAAGATCTGATTATGAATACCCAAGGGTGACAGCATAAAACCCAAAAGACAGTAGAAGCCTAAAAGAGAGAGAATCGAGAATGCTCCAAAGAACGGAGGAGGCCTAAAAGCAGTGAAGAGGAACCAGGCATAGGAAACAAACAGATGTATGAGTTCACAGACAAAGAGAGCAACGTAATTAGTAATAGGAGTTAGATAGTTAAAGAAGTCTAAGAGTTTAATTACATATATACTCGGTAGGCAATGCAATAAGGACGTTTATGAGAGTAGCAGTAAAGGACAGCAACCAGATATCCCACCATTGTTGAATGAGGAAGTACAGAAAGCCTCGGGAGCAATGCAAAGGGGGAAAGGAGCTGGTGAGGATCAGGTAACAGCAGATCTGTTGAAGGGTAGAAAGGAGATTTTGCTACCTAGTCAGACTGTAAACGCAATGCCGTAAGACCTTGAGCGTACCAGAAGCTTTCAGGAACACTGAAATCATCTTAATCATTAAGAAAGGAGACGTAATTGACTTAAGAAATTGTAGATGATCAAGTTACTTGAGTTATCTGCAAGGACTTTACAAAGTAATCGCAACTAGAGTCAGGAAAACCTCAGGCTTCAATATGCAAAATGATCAGGCAGGCTTCTGTCAACGATACAAGAATATGAGTCATATTCACAGTACCAACAGGTGGTAGAGAAATGCACAGAATATAAACAACCCTTATACATAGCATTTATAGATTATGAGAAAATATTTTCTTCAGTCTTAACTTCAGCAGTCAAACGGGCATTGCGAATCAGGGTTTAGCAGAGCCTTATGCATTAATACTGAAAAATGTCAACCATGGTTGCACAGCCACCAGAGTCCCGCGAAAAAATTATCAATAAAATTCCAATTAAGAAGGGTGTCAGGCAGGGAGACATGATCTCGCCAAGGCTGTTCACTGCCGTTTTACAGGAAGTATTCAGAAGACTGTGAAATAACAGGAGGTAGCCGGCGGGTAGTGGCAAACCGAAAAATGAGCCTCTATTGCTTGCTGCTCCTTGCTTTGAAACGAAGCCGCTAAGGGTGACTCCGCATAAAGTCTCAGAGTGTAACACATGTAAACCGTCTTGCTGCAGCTATGTATCAGCGCGCGCGCTTGATAACTCTCCATCACGCTGCCTCATAACACTACAGCCTGTACAAGGTTGAGTTAGGGATAAGAGTTTATGGAGAATAACTTAGTAGTATCTGATTCACTAAAGACGTTAGCTTGCTAAGCCATTCAGAACATGAGCTGCAAAGCATGATCATTGAGTTAGAGGGGCACAGCAGAATGGTGAGTCTAAAATTAAAATTCAGAACAGCAATTTATGTTCAACAGCCTCGGAAGGGAACCGCAGTTTGCAGTTTGTAGCGAGGGTTTAGAATTGGTAATAGAATACGTCTACTTAGGAAAGGTAGTGACCTCAGATATGGATCACGGAAGAGAAATAACTGGAAGAATAATACCGATGGAGCGCATCACGAATGGCAGTGTACCACTGTCTGATATCATGAACGGCAGTTTACCACTATTGCTCAAGAGAAAAGTTTATAACACCTGTATCTTAACAGTACTCACCTACGTAGCAGAAACATGGAGCCTAACGAAAAACATTCAAACTAAGTTAAGGACTATGCGGCTAGCTCTCGAAAGGAAAATGTTAAGTACATGTAAAGTACCTACAGCAGAGTGGTTGGGTAACAAACATGAGTTAATGACACCCTAGTCGAAAGCACCAGGAAGAAATGGCCGTGGGAAGGGCTTGTAACGAGAAGGGAAGGGCTTGGACGATGGTCCTTAAGGGTGACGGTCTGGATTACAAGGCAAGCGCAGCAGTAAGTTATGTGGGCGGAGGAGAATAACAAGTTTGCGGGTACAAGGCAGCCGCAGCTATCACAGGACAGGATTAATTGGAGAGGTATGGGAGAGGCCTTTACTCTGCAGTGGACGTATAGTCAGGCTGATGATGATTATAATGCTCTTGCTTTCGCCGTCTTACCAAGGGGCGAGTCTACCGGCAAAGGGTTTGTATGCAGTGCCGCCTAATCTCCCATATTTTTGGCAATTCAACGGAGAGTTGTGTACAAGCGCATATAAAACGTCACTCACCCTCCCGCACGGCAGCAGTCGCAAATGGAAACCGCTCCGTCCGAAGGTTACAACGCTGCGGCCGGATGCCCTCGGCGAAACAACAGTACCAACACGGGCACGCCGATGATGGCCACCGCTGCTAAGGTTACCAGGGAGAGCGTCCCCACTCCACAGGGTGGAGATGCTTGGAGCGCAACATCCCAAGGACCGCTCGCTGTCTGCACGAGAGGTGCAAAGAAACAACTACTGAGTTGTAGTCTTGCTGTGGATGTCTATAAACATGGCTGCATTTGATATTCTTCAGACGATGGTAGTACAGAAAAGGGTGGTATTTGGTGGTCATGGCGACATGAGAAACAAGACATTTTCCTGCCCTACTACCTGGTCAAAATAGTTATGATAGCTCGAGGGTACATAAAGGAAACGTTTCCACAAATCTGCAAAAAATAAAGCTCAGATACACGTTACAGTACACCGCTTTGCTATTTTTAAGTATTATGCCTGTTTTTTCAGGGAACCAATTATGGACTGTGCTTGCGATGTTGCTGCCAGTTCCGCCATTCCAGGGGTGTTTTGCAGGAAAAAACAACACATCTGCCATAAAGGGCTCATTTCGCACAGGGCACTCCGCACGCCGATCTTTCGGGTAGCCCTCTCCCCGACAGTCAGCGCATGCGGACCTCGAGGCAAACGAAAAACAAATTTCCCCAAATGGCACAGACTGCGAGCTGAGATGCCTGAAATTTAAAGCGAAAGTCAGCTCAAATGCCAGCTGTGTGTTTCAAGGTTTTAATTGGTTTGAGGAAAAAGCGGCAAAAGTACCTACGTTTTCTCCAACCGCAATATACGATAATAACCAGCTGGTGTGAATCAGGGAGTCATTTTTTAAAGAGTTGAGCGATTGATTGCGCCCCAACGAAACTTCACCTCTCTATGTGCCGCACACACCTTGACCATGTGGGTTTGTCCACCGCTGAACCTATTTCCCAGCACATTGCTCATTACTTTAGTGCGAGGCAAAGATCTAGAACTACCGCGTTTTAAAACCCGCTAACATTTTCTCTCATATGTCGGCTGCACCGCTGTGATGCTGCATGTTGACTATGTAAGATATTGTAGTGGAGGGCTTTGGTTAATTTCTAACACCTGGAGTTCTTGAACCTGCACGAATATCGCAAAGCAGAGTGATATTTAACGCGGCCCTACCGAAATACGGCCGTCGCGGCAGAGACCTCGAGCGAGGCTGCTTCCACCTACCACGTGCTCAAACGCATAACGCTTTAACTGCTGCACCCCCTGGGCGGGCAGAAGACCGCTCAATTCTGTCTGAAACTATCGTAACCAAGGCACTCAATAGCCGTGTAGTGGTCAGGTAGGTGTGAGTGCCAGGCCTCTATAGAGCCGCTTCGGTTGAGTCCAGCTTATTCCTTGACGACGGCAGCAAACTTCTCAGTACTGCCGTTCGTCCCCACGATATCAATACCCGCCATATTTTATTGATTTAGATTTGCGTCCTCATCCTCTATGACGCAAACCCGAACCGCCTAATCAATGCCAGCTGAACTAAACACTGCCAGAGATTTTCAGCGGCGGCCGTGCCTCAGGCATCTAGGAAAAGGTAAATATTAAATACTGCATCGATTATTACACTTGGAGTATTATCGTTCAATAAAGACAAAAATTCCCTGTCCTCCCGGCCAATAATAATGCAATACGAAAAGTTTGTTGGATCAGGAGCGAATGCTACGCACTCTATGAAAGTTTCTTACTTTCTACAAATTTTTTGAAAATAGAAAGCTTCAACCGGAAACGGGTGATAGAACTTGAGCAATGCCCCGCTACTATGCATCACAGATAAGAAAACCACCATAAAACGTATTTACGCTGACTAAGACTGAAGAGCGTGCAACTGCCCGATATCAAAGTCTGCGAAGTATATCTAGCCGATGCTTTGCTGCGGTGTGTTTAAGGACGCAAATGGTGTACGTTAAGGGAATTGCTATGCATTAGAATCACAGCGAGAAACTAGTGTCAGTCACTGTGTGTGCAGACATCTCTCTCAACACATTTCCTTTGCATTCTACCTCTTCCTTTCCTTCAAATCTCCTTTCCCCATATGGAATACTACACCGGGGTCCTATTTTCGCCGGATCACTACCCAAGCAGCACATGACATCGGTCCAATGTAGGATCTGAGTTGGCAAACGACAGCCCTGTGAAGGCCCCGCGTTGCCTCTGTTCTCCCAGCCTTGGCTCAGCCATTTTTAGAAGTTGGCAGTATTGGACCAGTTTCTCGGACGTTCTCCCAGCCTTGGCTCAGCCATTTTTAGAAGTTGGTAGTATTGGACCAATTTCTCGGACGTTTTCCCCGCCTTGGCTCAGCCATTTTTAGAAGTTGGTAGTATTGGACCAATTTCTCGGACGTTTTCCCCGCCTTGGCTCAGCCATTTTTAGAAGTTGGTAGTATTGGACCAATTTCTCGGACGTTTCACCCGCCTTGGCTCAGCCATTTTTAGAAGTTGGCAGTATTGGACCACTTTCTCGAATGTTTCCCCTGCATTGACTTTGCCATATTTAGAACCTGGCCAATTCCTGCAATAGGCAACGCAACTTTGAAGTGCCGACTGCTATGGAGCATCATGCAGTTGCTATTGTGACTTCTTAGTTTTCTCAATTGCGGCGATAGGCGCGATATATATATATATAGCTCGCACATTGTTAATTATTTATTAGCATATATAGTCCGGGGCGTAGATAATGATATCTTCGTAAAAACCCGCATAACCTCCTGTGAGATTTTTTAAATCTCAGTTTTTTAAACTAAAATATGCAAAGTTGCATGCATGTGTGCGATTATTTCCCCCTTTAAGGTTGTGGTCTTCGTTCTGTGTAAATGTAAAAAGTCCAGTCGTGCAATGAAAGAATGCGAGTCGGAGAAACATATATGCAGCACCGATTTTCAGGCCTGAATTTCAAAAACTATAAATAGCATTTTATAAAAATAACTTCTCGACTCTAACGTTAAATACGCTGTACCTTGATGTGCTTGGGCGTCGCAGTTAATGCGGTATACCTGCAGAACAGCACCAAAACATATATGTATGGCGCAACGTGTCGAGCACTCCATTAAAGCAGGAATGGGTAAAGAGTAACGTGCGTTTGCTCCATGATAGGACAGCGCTGACCATGCGCTTATATAAGAGATACATATAGCTTAAGAAAAAAAACGTTACATCGTCTGCGGGAACTCGAATTGGAAGAATGCGAAGGCATTGCGCCTCCACGGTACTCGTTCTCTCCCTTTGCCTCGTATGCAGCCCATATGAGTTATATGTGTCAGTATATGTGCCTCATATGAACACATATAGGCTTCATACGAGTTCATATGTGCCTCGTTTGACTCATATGGGCACCATATGAGCCATGTGTCGACAAATGCGCCTCGTATCAGCACATATACTTCATACGAGTTCATGTGTGTCACAAATTAATGTGTCTCGTATGAACGCGTATAGGCTGCTTACGAGCTCATACGCGTCACAAATGTCACAGATGAACACATCTGCTGCATATATAGTAGTTCACGCGCTACGGAAAGGTGACTTGTATGGATTACATATGTGGCATACCTTAACTGACACGCGACACTCGTGCGTACACAAGAGCTCCGATATGCACCGTATCAGCTTACATCAATCTCGAGCGAAACACATAGCCGCTGATGAGTGCCTCTCATAGAGTGGGCCTTGCTGTTTGAAACACGCGGAAAAGAAGGGATGAACAAGCGATTAACAAGTGCCCAACCAACGCATAAAAAAAACTCTTGGCCTGTTTCAAATATTTTTCTCCTTGATTCTCTGCTTGTGCCCTCCTGTTGTAAACCGCGCCTATCCAAACAGTATGACGTTAGGCGTTTCCAATGTGCTTGGACAAACGTTCAGCCAGAAGGCAAATGTTGCCTTCTGGGCTTAGTTGAGCTAATAACGCCAGGTATTTTCATGCAAGAGCTCCGACTGTAGTTAACAATATGTGCGCAATGAGAGTACTACGATCAATGGTGCAGGCGCTGTGAAAATTAAAATACATACAAATATCAGATCTTTCAGTGCTTATCACAGAGCACATCAAGATCCACAATATCAGTGGAAGTGCAATCGGCTGTAGTTCAGCTCCTTATACCTTAAAAATAAACATTTGTCCTCGCACCTAACCGTCGAATTCTAAAGTAGTGGGAAGCATAGCATAAGTCTTGTCATCGAAATGTAAAGCAGTTTTTGCCATGCCAGCAGTGGTGTAGTGGGTAGTGTAGTGAGCTGTAGATCTCTAGGTCGGTGGTTCGAATCCGGAACGGCGCGTAGGTTTTTTTTTCGCGTCCGAATTTTTTTTTTACTTTCTTTAGTTTACTAACTTCAATGGAAGCTATTTTATTGTTAATTGCCTTATAATTCCACCCCAGCCCTTCCCTTTCCTTTCCCAAAAATTGCAAACCAGACACATACGAGATATTCCATAATCATACGAGATATTCCATAATCTCGTATGAACCAGACACATATGACACATATATACGAGATTTTTCGATAGGGACGTATTAATCGCTATCGGTTAATCGTCTTCATATTGATTACGGTCATAGATTTCAATCACGCGTCTTCAGCGCGCACTTCGCTTCTGCGTCGCGTGGTTGCTTCGGACGGTAGCAAGAGTTGGGGGGTGCGTACGTCGACTGATGTTTCGGAGTGCGATCGTTTCCTGCCGCCTTGATCCAAGCTTGAAGACGTAGATGCGACCGGCCGTTGTGAAATACCGAGATCTTGCAAGATCTCACGGTATTCTTTTTCAACGATACGGTACTTGCGTTGCTTTGCATTCATGGCGAAATGCAGAAGCTTTGCGGTGAAAGACGAGGACCGCAACAGCCGCACAAAGGGACAGCAGACAGGCAGTACGACCAACACCTCCACACCACAAAAGAAAAACAAGCGCGAGCACTCGCGGCATGACTCGCGGGCAGGGTTGCCGTTGGGAACATTTTAAAAGGAGCCAAAACTTGAGCTGAAAGTAGTCAAAAGTAGCCATGCCATTTCATCTTAGCTGTCGCGTAAAATAAGATCTTTTGCTCATTAATAAATTGAAGTGTAAAAAAATTGATAAAAATTATTCTTGGCGGTGTTGTCAACACTAAGCTTCAAATAAATTTTTCGGAACTAAACACCGCTTTACGCATAAACGTAGGCATCCGCTCTCGCTCCCACGTACGTTCCAAGCCAATCCCAATCCATAGCTTGTGGTCATTTCGTTTGGACGTTTGGCAGCAAAGCGCTCTTGTGAATTTTTATTTCTTCAAGCTTTTTGAAGTTTGGTGGCGGCACGCGTGAGTCACCGAGGGGAACCAGGAGGCACTGCTTGCGTAAGTATACATTCTGTCCTTTTTTCCCTTTCATGTTAGTTGTCAGCTAATATTTACTTGTGAACTTGTCAAGAGTGAGGACAATGAGCACGCCTCGTGTGTCGCCCCTTTATCTAACTTGTCTGTAGGCATCTGTCAGCAGTTGTCTTTTGATTAACTCAGCGGCGCATTGCAAGGTGTAACTGCGTGTAAGGGTTGGGGTAATATGAAGTAACACACACGTACACGAAGGGAAGCGCTTCTAAATGTGTGTGTTTGTGTGTTCCTTCATCAGGGTGAACGCACTATCCCGGCAAATCTTGTTGGCGCATTGCTTCTGAGAGGGTTTGTTTCTCGGCACATCGTACATTTATGTACGTGTATAGATATTATGATCATGATCGCAATGACAGTCGTCACGTGGTTACGGCGCTCGGCTGCTGACTCGAAATACGCGGGTTCGATCCCGGCTGCGGAGGTCGAATTTCGATGGAGGCGAAATTCTAGAGGCCCGTGTACTGTGCGCGATATCGGTGCACTCTAAAGAACCCCAGGTGGTCGAAATTTCCGGAGCCGTTCTCTGCGGCGCCCCCCATGACCAACCAGTTGCCACGTGCGATGCAGTTGAGTGTTTTTCATCGCCAATTTTTGCTTTTGTGAGGCTAATCGCTTGGTTCAGGCATGCATGTCAGACGTCATAGAGTCGCAGCCTGCATGCCTTGTGCTTGATTGACAAATGCTTCCATGGCAGTGTTGACATTGTTGCGTTGCGAGTCTCCGTGCGATGAGAGAAATGTGACAAGAACAGGATGAATGAACACAATTCTTCTGTACTGCCAGAAGTAATGCTGCTCCTGCCAGTGATCGGTTACAGAAAAAAAATTGAGAGTACTTTTTATTTATGTGTGTCCCTTCCCACTACTCAGAGCCTTGTATTACAAAGTCTAGATCAGTGTGACTCTACATATAGCGAGTGCTAGTTTCGAGCTCGCTAATTGAACGCGCTTGTTTTCTCTCTTCCTCATTTGGTCAATCCTGCGTTTTACTGGTTTCTTTTTTCATCACTATGCTCCTGGTAGACTGCACTCAGTTTGATGTTCAATGCAGTGAAGTTGCACGCCACTATTGCTGGCTGTTATTTGTTTCACATGACAGCAGGCACAGAAATATTGTTTAAATAAGTCCCAAATTGCAGGCGCTCGTGACACTTGTAACTCTCAACTCATGAAAGTTCAGAAGTGCGTTGCGAAGTAGAACGAGATGGTTGTAAGAGTACCTGTCAGTTGTCATGGTAGTGTGAAGTTTTCGGCACCCAAACAGGCAAGTGCCAGTAGAGAATGGCACAGAGAGTGTCTGGTAAAAATCCTTGTTTGCCCATTAATCTTTTGTTGTGTTCCCTCTGTGCAGCATGTCAAAACCATTCGCTGTGGTGAAGTTTCCTCTTGAGGACGACTGCCTTGCAGTCATTCCTGTCGGATGGCTCACAGAGACAAAAGAAGAGTGCTACTGGCCTGTGGCCAGGAGCTCGGAGGTGACGCGGCTCGCAAAAGCTGAGGCCGAGCCAGCTCTCGGAGGGGAGTGGATGCGTTGCCCAGTGGTCGTCGTTACCACTTGCCATAAGTAGTCTTATTGTAGACATATTGATGGTAGCTTCATCAGCGATTGTAAAGGCCTCTTTGCTAGATTCTGTGAGTCTGCACCTCTGCATGGCTAAATTACGACTAAGAAGTCATGTTGATAGCCACCGCTTAGCCAGCTGTCAAAAAGAGGAGCAGAATGAACTGTTAGCTATTGCACTTGTAAGCTGATGAACTACATCTGAAACTCATTAGTGCCTTGTTTTTGAAGACCTGTAGTTCCCAGAATTAGTGCTGCACTCAGTATGCTTAATAATATTTAGTACAGAAAGGTTTAGTATGGTAATTTTTTTTTTTGCATTATGAAACATTTTTTGGCACACAAAAAGCACAGACAAGGAAAGAGCACACAATACAAATGCCAGACATCAATTGATGCTTTGCGTTGTGTGCTCTTTCCTCATCCATTTTTGTTGTGCACTGAGACAGTGTTTCATAATGCAAATTCAGAACCAACTCATCCAGCTGTTTACATTTAGTTCAGTTTGAATTGTTAGCCTGTCGCAGTAGCTGAGTGGTCCATGCTGCTGAGCCGAGGGCCCAGGTTACATCCTGTCTGTGGTGAAATGGAGCAGTGCAGAATGCGCTTGTGCTCTGTAATATCAGTGCATGTTAAACAACCCCATGTGGTCTAAATTAATTCGGAGTCTTCCGCTACGTCATTCTTCATAGCTTAAAGCTGTTAAATCCTAGAAACCAGAATCACACTTTTAATTGTAAATAAAACAATGCCTCTGCCACATGAGTGTTTCACAGGCTTTCAAACTGATAGTCTGTTGGCCTGAGTGTTGCTATACAGGCAGCTGAACGGGCATCAAGTCAGCAAAGCAGCCCTCGGACATATTTTGTAGCGACAATTCTGTTAAGTATGGATACGTGTTTAATTATGAGGAATTATGTGAGTTAGTTTTTGGAACCCATAGTTTGTACGAGATTTTGGTGCATGGTATTGAGGGTGCCTAAGACTGTATGCTGTTTGGGCAATTAAATATGTGCTCTCGAAAGTCTGCCAGTTTCCTTTCATAGGGTTTCTGATATAAACAGCAAGCTTCTTGTGGTAAGCGGCCGTGATGGTTAGCAGTCTATGGTTGAGGAAGGAAGGACCCGTGCTCTCACTGTAATGTAAGTTATCAATCGCTCGTACAGCTCTTTTTTGTAAAGTAAGTACTTTCACAAAATTGGTTGAGGTAGTCGTTCCCCAGATCAACAAACAATATTGTACATGCGAAAAGACTAGAGAGAAATAAATTTGTAGTTTGAATTTTCGAGGCAGTATTGTGCGAAATTTATTTAGGATACCAACAGAGCGAGCCATTTTAGTGCAAACGTAGTTTACACGATCTGTCCAGAGTAAATGTTCTTCAAAAATGACTCCAAGGAACATTGTAGAGCTGACACGAGTTATAGGAGCTTGCTCGAAGTGAATTTGGAAGTTGTTCGGAACTTCCTTATTTTTGGCTCTAAACAGTATGTACTTTGTTTTCCTGACATTAAGTTCTAACCTATTTGATTTTAACCAAACAGACAATTGGGATAACCAACTATTGGAGGCTGCTTGCAAAATATTACTATCTTGCCCTGAAAAAAATACGTTAGTATCGTCTGCATAGATTATAATGTTGTCTGCTGGATGAAGGTTGACGATATCATTAATATATAATAAGAACAACGTTGGTCCTAGAACGGAGCCCTGTGGCGCACCAGACACAATCTGACCGATCCCAGATGAAATACCGTTAATGATAGTTGTTTGAGATCGGTTGTCAAGGTAGCTAGCAAATAAGGTTAAAGGAACACCGCGTATTCCATAACAATGCATTTTTTCAAGCAATATCTTATTGTTAACCGAGTCAAACGCTTTCCTCATATCAAGGAATATGCCAACTGTTAGCAGTTTATTTTCTATGTTTTCAATTAGCTTTTCTTTGATTTCCAGTAAGGCGGCCTCAGTTGTTTTGTTTTTTTGAAATCCGTACTGTTGCTTGGAGATGACATGGTTTTTGTCGAGATATTGAGAATGTTTGCAGGATCCTACAAGAGCGCCGAAAAAAAGGTGCGGCGCTACGAGTTCACTTCAGCCCTAGAAAGCTCGGCAGTTTCTGGTAATTGAAATTCTCATATTTCTTTATTGATGAGAAATTATTTTGCATACTCAACAAGACGTTCATGTGCAATTCTGTTTTAGGAAATGAGGGCCACAACGATGTTGTACAGCTGCCGTCACCACGTAAGACATGAATTCTCATTTGTTAAGCCGCCGCGGTGGCTCAGTGGTTACGGCGCTCGGCTGCTGACCCGAAAGACGCGGGTACGATCCCGGCCAAGGCGGTCGAATTTTGATGGAGGCGAAATTCTAGAGGCCCGTGTGCTGTGCGATGTCAGTGCACGTTGAAGAACCCCAGGTGGTCGAAATTTCCGGAGCCCTTCACTACGGCGTCCCTCATAGCCTGAGTCGCCTTTGGATGTTAACCGCCTTAAAACTAAAACACCATTTCTCATTTCTATTTAATGTAAGGTCGACATTGTGTTAGTTTTGATTGGGGATTTATGGTAGTATGCTTGCAAAATCTGGGAAAAAAACTCCACCGTAGCTAATTGCACTTGCAGAGAAATGGAACGTGCTCAGACTTGGCATCAGCTTTTTACATTTGCCATGCTCTCAGATCAGCAGTGATTCTGCCAGTAACCATTTCGTGGCAAACTCTCTTACCCACGTTAACAGTACTGCGAACAGGTTTCTATTCACATGACATATATTCTGCTCTCTGTGTTTGGTTTCGCCATGACAGTTTCTTTTGTGTCCTTAAATGTACCGTATTTTCCAGTGTATAAGACGCACCCGCCATATATGCAGGCTGTAATTGAAAAAGTTGCTATATAAGACGCACCCCAGTTTTCCCAGTTGGGCTAGTGAGGATCAATTAAACACGCTTGCGCGACCATCACGAAATTCACCGTACTTGTGAGAAATTCTTAAGCAACGCTAAGTGGTCGAAAAAGGCAACACTCGCGCCATTCCTGCCCACGTTTTGGAAAAAAAGAAAGAAAAACAAAAAAAAAACTCTCCCACATGTCCATAAGAACATTTTATTTCTACTTAAAACCTTGGAAGTCTTCACCTTCGGATGCGCTATCAAAAAGTTCACCCATTTCTGGTGGCAACGCGACTGAAATATTCTCTTCGCACTACGTACATGGAGCAAACAAAGTGGCAAAGGGTGGCTGAAAAAAGGAACGCCGGCTTGTCCTGGCTTGTCTTGACAATGGCGAGAAGCGTGATTGTCGTCATCTTTTGGCATTTCACATTACTTTTGCTTGGGGCTTCCGAAACGGTGGTGTGTTTGTGATCCTGGAAGTCGTCATCCCCGTCGTTTCATGATAAAGTTCACCTAAAAAAAGTTGCGCACAGTGGTCCCCGTATTGAAGTATTAACCGTGTTACAACCGCTTCATTGCTAGTGATATTTTTTCGGTAAAAAAGGCTTGAACATGAACCTGAGTAATTTCTGAACTCTCTAAAAAAAAACGAAAAATTCGCATATAAGACGCACCCTTGTATAGGACGCACCAGCAAGATTTTTGAAAAAAGCCGCGTCTTATACACCGGAAAATACGGTACCAATGCACCATGCTGGTGCATGAGAAATGTAATTATTGAAGTACTATAGACACATATTTAAAAAATTGAAAACTGATTTTTCAGGAAAGAAAGTGGTGCAGTAATTCTCTCGCATTTCGGTGGACATTCATAAGAGAAGGGATAAAGGAGGGAGTGTGAGAAGAAAGGAAGAAGGAGGTGCCGTAGCGCCCTGGGATAATTTCAGCCGACTGGGGATCTTTAACGTGCACTGACATCGCACAGCACACGGGCACCTCTTGCGTTTCGCCTCCATCGAAACGCGCCGCCGCAGTCGGATCACAACGTTCTTTTATGTGTCATAGGTATCTGCATGATGTGACATTGTTTGTCACGTCAACTACTTGTCATGGAGGTGTCGGTTTTGATGGGTTTTGAATTATGAAGTCTTTGTACAGCCTGTGATTGAAACCAAATTAAAATATCTTTTCGGCCAAAGGAAGTGTTACTATTGCCTGGGGGGCATCTCTATATAACCAGGAATTTGTTTCTGAACTTCGTAATTTTGTGTCTATTGTGTTTTAAAAAGATCACCTGTATGAAAAACAGCCTGGCCATGCAACTGTTCTGTCCCTTCTCCAAAAATATCCTGAAGTAGCATTTCTGCATTCAATTAGGATAGAAATGTGACATTGTGGTTGTACACAGTAGTGTGTTCTGTACTTCCTGGATTGCCATCAATGACGCATGTTCATCTCCAGCCCCACTGAATCACGCTGGGGAGAGCGTGAACGAAAACAGTGCGCCACCCAGCAAGCTGGAGGGGTCGACAGCTGGGACTGTTGATGGTGAGATTTTCACTTTGTTTACTTTTGTGCAAAAAGAGAAATGCAAGCCAAACATGGGGACACAGTGAGAGGACAGAACAAATGCTGCTTGTCCCGTCTTTTCACTGTGTTCCTTTCTTTTAATTACACTCCTATTTTGTCTAGTATCAAGTGACACAACAAAATATAGAAGCTAGATCTGCTTTGCCTTAAAGAAAAACAGAGCAAATTTTAAATTTCTCATTGTACCTGCTGCTGCCGAGCAGCAGTCAACAGGCCCAGAAAGACCTAGAGAATATACTTATTCAGGAAGATATTTGCACGGAGTTCTCCTCAGTGGCTCTTGAAACGGTGCTAGGAGCACATTTCTAGTTTCAAACTATGTGCTTTGAAAGGGGTCACTCTGAAAATCATCACATGTATTTCTCAAAAACCATTGTATTGAACTGAAGTGGTACTGGAATTTACAACCTAGTACTTCCATTGCTTTCTCCTCTTGTGATTCATAGTGGAGTGGTTGTTGTGTGCCCTTCCCAAGAGCTGTATGTTGTGCTTTTGTTGGGTTCTTTTGGATCCTGGCATTTCTGTTGTCTCTCTCGGCCTACATCACCACCAGGAAGCCACTCCTACGAATTGCACTCTACACAGTAGTCCCATGTTCTGTGCATTTGTTTCCTTACCAGCATAATTTGGTCGCTTGGTCGCGGTTGGTCAGCAAGGCCCATATTGTAATTTTTCATTGTCTTTCAAAGTATTTTAAAAGTTTACTGGTTGGAAGTCAATGCAGTGCCTTGGATGCAGCGAAATGTGCTGAAAAAAAATTAATTGCGCTATCACAAAGCTCCCATAAAGGGTGCTGAAGGAGATAAGCAGCCAATAATAGTGGCATGCTCTGAAGGAGGACCTCTTGCTTAGGAAAGAACTGAACAGCCTAACTGCCTTGTGGAGCACATCAGCTGGCTCCTAGTCTTGTCTTGCCTGCAGAAAATGGATGCGTGGTAAGAGATAAATGTGACCTTGTTTTATTTCTCAACGGTTTGGGACCTCCTGTGCCTAGCAAGAAACATTTGGTCCACCTCTTTGTTGCATTTCGCTTGTCAGCTAAGGGCTATAATTCCATAAGGGCTATCTTTGGTGCAGTTTTAATGCATTGATCCCTGCCAGCACTTGCAGTTAGAACAGATGTCTACCTCCAGCATTTTGGCCAATGTGGGTTTTGCCGTGAGCAATACTTTCCAAATGGTGCAATGCTATATTAAGGGCACAGGCCTGCTCTGCTTTCTCGCTTCTATTAGCACATGCTTCTCATGACACTGGAAGAATCCATTTGCGACTAACTGCTGCCATCTCTGCCATGGTGCAATAGCAGTGGAAATGCCCATGAAGCAATGTAAAAATTGGCGAAGCTCATAGACTGAGAAGTCCTTTACACAACAAGGCTGCAGGTTCTGTGCTAGCTATCACACATAGAGCAGCTCCATTTCACCTAGGTGTTTGTCAGTGCATGGTGACATTTATGGCATTTAAATTAGGCTAGCAAGGAATAGAACATGAATTAGAAGTGTCCTGGAGGATAAAAACTGGGGGAAGTTTAGGAGCATAGTACAGAGTGTGTTGCTGCCTACTGTTAGCCTCATACTGTTCTTTATTGTACCTCAGTACGCAAATGATATTATTGCGCCCAGGTTAACCCTGCTCTCACTGAAATTGTTGATTGCTTCAGTTTCAGCTACCCTGCTGAAGCTGATGTGCCTGGTGCTGGAGGTCCGACAGCAGCAGCGCGACTTAATGCAGCGGTTACAAAGGCTGGAGGATCACGTGCTGCTGCGGTCGGACCGGCAGCTGGAGCAGAGGACTCGGCCAGTGTCCCCCTCGCCACCGCCTCCCACCCTTGCACTGCCCGCATTCCCCCCCGAGGAGTTGGACACTGTGGAAGCTGCCGTCCAGGACGACAGCGTGGCTGCTGGACTGGTGATTTAATGTTTCTGATAATTCGTGTCTGGAAAAAATGAATGCCTACTAACGAATTGCATGCATAATGTAATTCCGAGGTTTGTGAAGAAATCTTGAGCTCCAAGAGTATTTGCATGCTGTGCTCTGTGAATAACATGCTCTTCATAGATATAATTCCTACTGTTGTGCTGGAGTGTGCTGTCACAGTGTGTTTTGTTAATGTAAATGTCTTGTTCATGAAAGTTGCTTGCTGATATACACACTGGCTGTTTCAGTGAACATTTTCAGGAATTCCTAAGAATAGGGAGTTCAAAATAGAAGAAATATTTGCAGGTACACACGCACAGTTATGCAGTAAATTATGTCCACCACTGCTGAGAGATCGTTCCTCCAAAAAAAAATTGTTTTCCCATATCGAACTTGCGCTTCTTTACGAATTTTTGAGAGTGTTCACTGGAACGCCCTGTCGATTCCTTGTGTGGTGAGATTTACTGTTCGAAGCAAAAGTGGTACGCAATGCCCAGCCGGTAGCAGAGCTTGCAAAAACTGCATCACGTGTCGGGACAGCTGTTAGGGGACTCTCTTTATCTGCTCTTTGGCTCCTATCAATTTGTTGGGCTCAGTAGCAGTGCTGAACATGTGGCGCTCGCAATATTGCTTACGGCAAGTGCCAGTTGTCACATCATGTTTCAGCCACGCAATGCAAAGAAAATGCCACCTGCGAGACTGCTGTCGCATCAGATCAGAGCGTTTAGGCGAGAAGGAGCGCTAAACAGCAAACCAAGCTACTGATGCTGGTTCTGTGCGAAGCATTGCACCTATCACATCTTGTAGTAGCTTGGTATTTGGCGGTGCAGTCACAGGCTTTTTTGGGGCAGTTGCTCTCAGATGGTGTCACTCAATGTCATTCGATGTAGTTTTCCAGAGCTCTGCCGGTGGCCGGTCGTTGCATAACAGACTTGGTTCCAACAAATTTTTTTTCTCAGTCAAATATTTCTGTGATTACATTATTGTTTTACATCGATCAACAGCAAAAAAAAATCCCCTATGCTTTTGTTGCCTGTGGCTGCCTTTCTTCGTATGTGTCTCATAACGAGCCCCTCATTTTCCTTACATTTGTCATTTATTGTTGTGCTGTTTTAATTTAGTTCAGCAGTGGACTTTGTAGCTAACATTAAGGATGTTGTAAGGTCTGTTTTACAGGAAGCTGAGCTTTCGGTTAATATACTGTTGCATGAACTGCTGTGAACACAGCTGGAAGTTGGTCCTCTCTCAGTGCGTCTTTAATTTCGGCTAGGTTTCCCAAATAATGGGGCAGCTTTAACCCACCTCTTCCCTGTCTTTTGCTCACATTATGCACATTTCATTACTTAATCTGCTGCCAAAAACAAGCAACATCGTTTAATTAAATGTGGTTGCTAAGCACGCAGCTTTACTCAGGTGCTTGGGGATTTAAATAAGCGCCCTTTGTATAGCATTAATTAGACTGCTCAATTTCAGGGTAGTGAGCCCCGCCATGGTGGCTCAGTGGTTAGGGCACTCGACTGCTGAACCCAAAGACTCGGGTTCAAACCGAGCCGTGATGGCCAGTTTTCCATGGAGGCGAAAAGCAAGGCGCCCGTGTGCAGTGTGATGTCAGTGGCGCATGTTAAAGACCCCACGTGGTCGAAACTTCCGGAGCCCTCCACTATGGTGTCCCTCATCATAGCCTGAGTCACTTTGGAACTTTAAGTTCTACAAACCAAATCAATTTTAGCGTAACGGCTGTGCAGAGAAAACACATCCAGCACATAGATATCTGCAAAAAGCATTATAGTTATAATATAATAATGTCCAAGATGCAAAGCATAATGGGTAGGAGTTGGCCACCTTTGCTTAATCGCTAAAGTTTCCCTGCTCTTAGTAAACTGGGAAAAAAAAGAATGTCCATATTGGTGGTGGTGCTTTCTGCTGGTAGCAACTAGTCAAGCTATTGTATCATACAGAAATTATGCATTATGATTGTAGGTACTCGCATGGGCTGTTGACAGGTAGTCACACAATTGTCTTAGCTATTCGATTCTGCTAAACTAAATGAAATTATAATTGATGTTTGTGCCTAATAGCTTGTGCACCTGTGGTGTTTCTTTTCAGCGAAAGCAGCTGGTCCGCCTGGGGGGCAAGGGCCTGAGGGAGGTGGGCTCCAACATAATGACCGCCATCATGGGGGTGGCTGTACAGAGGATGTACAGCCTCCATGGCCGCAAGGGCAAGTGGTCATTTATTGCCCTGAAGTTATGCAAGGTGGCAACAGGTATGTTGTTGCAGTAGCTTTTAACTGAATTGTAGAAGATGAGTGGAAGAACATGCACCAGGTTCTGCTGCGCTTTGTTTTCTTTTCTTCTGTTCAGTTGATACTTTACCAGTTTTATTTTTCATTACAGGTGAATATTTTGTTACTGTTTTTATGGGGGTAGTCATCTGCAGTTTTCTTCCATGTGCATCTGAAGATATATGAGTCAGCAGATGCCTTTCAAAGAAAGCCCTCCCATCAGTCACATCCATCTCTTGTCATGGATCGTAGTCGTGCCTTGTATCTGCCAGCCATTTGTGCTCCCATATGTTAGTAGTGCAAAGTGGTCGACCGTGATGTCGCAGCAGCTTTATACAGTTGGTTAGAAGAGCTTTCAGGTGGATTTTCTCCTCAAGTTGTATTTGGATACTGTAGTCCTTTCATTTTGGCACGCACTTTGAGTTAACATGTACTTGTGGCCTTTTCTGTTTTCTCTGTTGCTGAAATAATCTTGATTTCTGTTAACGAGCAAACTTTTTCTGCTGGCCTAAAATGAACGCTTATCTTATGCAGATGCCATCTGTGAGAAGACGGGGGCGGATGTGGTGGAAGCGCAGGGGTTTATTAGGAAGTGGTTGCCAGGTTCGGTGGACCGTGGCAGCGGACGCAAAAGGCGTTTTGCCGAAGCGTTTCTGCCAAGTACCGCTGCCGGCCTGGCAACCACTGCGAGCCCCTGTGCTTCAGCCCCCAGCACAGTGCCCTCCCTTCCCCAAGCGGCCCCCACCTCCCAGAAATCCTCCTCCCGCGCGGCCCTGGCTCCTTCCCAAGGTCCCGCCTCCTGCGCGGCCCTCGCTGCCTCGCAGGACTCGCGCAACCGCGCGTGCCCAGCCACGGTGCCTAATTATTTAATAAATAGTTTCTCAGTTGGATTCTTTCGTTGCCTCATTTTGTTGTGCATGTGTATAGAAGAGATGATTGCAGCTTTGCAATGCCAAAACCCATGGCTTTCCCAATGCGAACATTAACTGGAATGTGAATATTCGCTGAACTGGAAATGCAATGGCATAAACTTCGGGCAAGCGTTAGCAGAAAGGCTGAACAGTGGCCTAATTGTGGTATGTCAAGCCGGTGTTGGTAGAGCGGCTGAAAGTGGGTACAATAGCGGCATGAATGTCGGTTCAGTGTTGGTAGAGCGGCTGAACAGTGGTCTGATAGTGGCATGAATGTCGGTTCAGTGTTGGTAGAGTGGCTGAAAGTGGGTACAATAGCGGCGTGAATGTCGGTTCAGTGTTGGTAGAGCGGCTGAACAGTGGTCTGAGAGTGGCATGAATGTCGGTTCAGTGTTGGTAGAGCGGCTGAACAGTGGTCTGAGAGTGGCATGAATGTCGGTTCAGTGTTGGTAGAGCGGCTGAACAGTGGTCTGATAGTGGCATGAATGTCGGTTCAGTGTTGGTCCGAACATCAGGCCAAGGTTGGAAAAAGTAACTTTTTGCCCCAATGCCGACGTCGGTACGACTTTCGAGCCGGTTTTGACCAGCATTATGCCAGCGTCGGTCCATTGTTGGTGTGCTGCTTGGGTACGCCTTCCTCCTCATTAAACTTTACTTTCTCTAAAGGTAAATACGGGGTGGAGGGGGCGATCGGCTTTTTGAGCAACAAATTTTCTTCGGCAAATCATGAAAACCATTATTTTGGGTAATCAAAAATTTTCAACTACTGCACTGTACAAATACGACAGCACCTCCAAAAGCTACCCACAAATCTCAGCCCGCCACTAGTAACGTCCCTAGCAGGTCACGTTCACAAAACGTGGCTATAGTATAGGGCACTGTGCATTTATTGATATCATCCGTAGTCGAAAATACGATTCCGCGTCTGGGGACCCCAGCTGCGATAAGTAAGAAAATATATTACCTTGGTGGGCGCAGGGAACACGGCTGACAGCCTTTCCAGGCAGGGAGCTCTTCTAGTCGGAAACTCTCCAAAGCACCGGCTGCCCTCGGCCTGCAGAGGGGTGCTGATGTCAGCCCCTGGCGCAGAGCTCCGAGAGAGCCCGCCCGGAGTGTCGAACCGAGACGAAGAGGCACTTGAAGAAGTCGACGATCCGTTGCCACCAATAGCTACCGGTAGCACTGGCCAAGGTATGCATGTTCCTTTCAGCATATACGGCCATTGGTGGTTCCATGGTGGACGCTCACCACCGACGCAAGGGAGGAATGCCACATCCGTGTTGCCAAGAAGATGAGCCTGAAACCATCCGAAATACCCCGGGCGATTAAAGATATGGTAGCCAAGTCTGTTGCAGAAATAATGCCTCGCCATGGTGCCTATGCGAAGCTTCCGAGGGCTAGAAGTGAAAACAGGAATAGAACGACAACCTCGCCCCATTCTTCTTCGTCTTCTGCCTCTTATTCTTCGTGGCACGTGCGGCAGGAGCTATGCTCTGAGGGATATGCAGGAAGCGTAGGTTGTCCTACAAATACGTTACTAGTTGAAAATATTACTTTTTCAGATTGGTCATGTCGTCAGCATGGAACGGATAAAAATTTTGTAGTCCCTCTTGTTCGAGAGTAGATGCAGGTGGCGGTGATAAAAAACTGCAATTCTTTGGAACCTATGCAGATATTCAGAACTAGCGCTTTTCTCAATGCGAAGTTGCTTATGAACGCATTTTTTTCTTATATCATAAAATTCGACAATAACAATAGGTGTACCATTTTTGGTATTGTCTCAGTATATCAATGTTAAACATTTTTGATGTTCCTATTTTATTGGCATTCTTAACTATGCGATGAGAGCGATGGATAAACTCTAAGAGAAACGTTTCGCTTCACTTCGGAAAAATGGACTACTGCCTTCGATATTTCCATAAAAATACCACACAATATTCCCCTCTTGCGGCACAAATAAAATTGATGGCCAAGAATCCTGGACTTGGAGTTACTGTGAGACTGCTCCTCGTGTGTAAGCATGAAATGCAGTGCAGAAAACACGTAACAGTTTCTAGGACGCCACACTGCCCTTAGCGAAAAAGTCGATGTGCTTAAAATGCATTTCAAACATATTGTATTAATTTCATATTTATTTTGCATTTTTTGTCCCTATGCTTAAACTGCAATACGAATGATTTCTAAGTATACTACGAATAATATAGTGAACGTTCTTTAAAATACGTGAAAAGTACATTTTTGCCTGCTTAACATATTTATAATGCATTAAAAATATACTAAAAATACAAATTAAATACATTAGAGAACATTAGAAATACACTAATAATATACATTTAATACATTAAAAATAGATTCACTTTGGCTTAAAAGAAAGGCGACTGGTCGGCTTCACAGAATAATATGGGTTAATGCTTCAAATTAAGAACAAATTGTATCAGCCCAATTATCATCAATCACAATGTAGATGATATTATAAGGTCACCTGACGGCATGGGAACGGTAAAGATACAAGCATGGCGGAAGTGCCGCAGGAAACAACAAATGCTCCGACAAGCGCCACACTTGCCTTGCTTTATATATACCCACCCAGAGCTACGCGCTATCTTTCCCGGTGAGGCGTTTACTTGCGCAAAGACTGTGGGCCCAAAAATTATCCGAGAAATGCCCTACTGGTCGCATCCGGATCGAAAGGCGATCTAGAACTGAATTGCTAGTCGAAACTTTCGTCAGAAATAGGTCAGGAGTCGAACTCTCAACCAACAGATACACGGGCGTCTATGAGAGCCGGGCGGCTTTGCCGGTCGTGGTCCTTTTAAGGCGAAAGCCTTTAATAATGTCTCATCGTTGTAAGCAGCAGTTATCGACAGAAATGTCACGCTTTTCAATTGGTCGAAATGGTCGTGACGTCACAGTGCGGGAATTTCAAACGGCGCCAATTGTACTTTGCCTAGTAACCATGCAACCAATTGAGGGGATCGCATAGTGATGCTCCAAGTAAGGGGACTGAGCTTAGTTAATTGGTTAATTACCGAATTAGCCTAATTACCCATTCTAGTTAGACCATATAAATAAATAAAACCGACTACGAAATTCGTCGAGCTCGGGAATCGAACCCCGGTCTTCGGCGTGCGAGACGAGCATGCTATCCACTCCGCCATGCCAGCTCGGAGGTTTGGAATGGACAAAACCGCGTCTAGTGAATCCGATGCCTTCGCTCACTCCCATCCTCCTCCTTTCCATTCCGGCGAGGTTTAGGTGTCCACCGAGATATGAGAGACAGATACATTTCCTTTCCTCAAAAACCAATTTACCGACGAGCGAGGCGCAGAACCGAATGGGCGACGGCGTTCTATGGACTCCCTGGCAGCGTTGCAAGACGCTGTCGCGTTCCACTCTTAAGAGGCAAAGCTTAACATCCTAACCACACATCAGTGCCCACACTTTATGTCAAAAAAGTGCCCCTCTGAATTTGGACGGGTGTCCACCGAGATTTGTGAGACAGTTACTGCGTAATTTCCTTTCCTCAAATACAATTTTCATTTTCTTCATTACGGGCCCTCTTTGTCTTCTTTCCCTCCCACTTCGTCCCTTCCTCTACGGTGCGGTTCAGGTGTCCACCGAGAAGACAGAGAATTACTGCGCCATTTCCTTTCCTCAAAAAGCATTGCGTTCAAAGGGCAAGGCATCGCGCCGAACGGGTGATGGCGTTCCGTGGATTCCCTGGCAGCGCTACAACACGCTGTCGCGTTCCACTCCTAAAGGCGAAGCTTCTAGTAACGTTGGCTTAAGCGTCATTAATTAGTAGTTAATTAGTATTCAGGCATTAATCAGTAATTAACCATTAATTAGTGATTTGTCATCACTTAGTAACTAGTACTCAATTATATGTGACGCCACCAGCGCCACAAAAGCAGCGAAAGTGGTGCGGAGAACGCTTTCGCCTCTACACACTTTAGACAGTCAAAGTGCCCCGTGAATTTTTCACTGGCATATTCGGGCCCGGAAATACCCAAAACGCCTTTGCCGGTATCATGCTATCGCGTTCTCCGCACGTAGTGTAAATAAGAAGTAATTACCTTCCTGCTAGAAGTTACCATAAACGAAAGGACTTCAGAACAGAAAAGGCATGGGCAGGTTGGTCATTCATTGCAACACAGTAATCATAGCGCAGGAACAACGCAGGCATTCTCGTCCGGTCTCGTCTTAGTCCTGCGTTGTTCCCGCGCTATGATTGTGTTGCAACGAAAGGACGACAGGAAAGGGAGAGTTTTCACTGTTCCCTGAAACGTCATTTCGAGCTCTAGTTTGTTCCATGGTAGCTTGAAGCGTAATGCAAATATGTTTACTCGGACTGTCCATTTGTTCGAATCGAAGTATAGTTGGACGGATTAATTGCGTATTTATGAAAGTACACTTTAAGAACATTGCGAACACCAAAATGCGATTTCCCTAAACTCGATTTCGAGCATTAGGTTGTTCAAAGGCAGCTCGAAGTATGCTGCAAATATCCTAAGGTGGACTGCCAATTTGCTAGAATTTAAGTATTCTTTGAACGAATTAATTGCGTGTTTACGGAAGTATACTTCAAATACGTTCACAGTACGCAAATGCCTTTTCCCGAAACGCGATTTCGAGCACTCGACTGTTCAACGGCAGTTAGAAGTGTGCTGCAAATACGTTCAAAAGGACTGCCCGTTTGTTAGAATTGAAGTATACTTTGGATGAATTCATTTTATATTTACGAAAGTACACTTTCAATACATTGACAAGATGCTAAAA
>NC_143014.1:227930024-227940024 GCF_055824585.1 Amblyomma mixtum | reverse complement strand
TGGAAGTGGAAGAATTGGAAGTGGAAGAAGTAGAAGTGGAAGAAGTGGAAGTGGAGGAAGTGGAAGTGGAGGAAGTGGAAGTGGGAGATATGGAAGTGGAAGAAGTGGAAGTGGAAGAAGTGGAAGTGGAAGAAGTGGAAGTGGTAGAAGTGGAAGTGGTAGAAGTGCAAGTGGTAGAAGTGGAAGTGGTAGAAGTGGAAGTGGTAGAAGTGGAAGTGGTAGAAGTGCAAGTGGTAGAAGTGGAAGTGGTAGAAGTGGAAATGGTAGAAGTGGAAGTGGTAGTAGAGGAAGTAGAAGAAGTACAAGAAGTAGAGGAAGTAGAAGAAGTAGAAGTAGAAGAAGTAGAAGTAGAAGAAGAAGAAGAAGTAGAAGAAGTAGGAGAAGTAGAAGAAGTAGAAGAAGTAGTAGTAGAAGTAGAAGTAGTAGAAGTAGAAGTAGTAGTAGTAGTAGTAGTAGTAGTAGTAGTAGTAGTAGTAGTAGTAGTTGTAGTAGTAGTAGTGGAAGTGGAAGAAGTGGAAGAAGCGGAAGTGGAAGTGGAAGAAGTGGAAGTGGAAGAAGTGGAAGTGGAAGAAGTGGAAGTGGTAGAAGTGGAAGTGGTAGAAGTGGAAGTGGTAGAAGTGGAAGTGGTAGAAGTGGAAGTGGTAGAAGTGGAAGTGGTAGTAGAGGAAGTAGAAGAAGTAGACGAAGTAGAAGAAGTAGAAGTAGAAGAAGTAGAAGAAGTAGAAGTAGTAGAAGTAGAAGAAGTAGTAGTAAAGTAGAAGTAGTAGAAGTAGTAGTAGTAGTGTAAGTAGTGGAAGAAGTGGAAGAAGTTGAAGAAGTGGAAGAAGTGGTAGTAGTAGTAGTAGTAGTAGTAGTAGTAGTAGTAGTAGTAGTAAGTAGTAGTAGTAGTGGAAGTGGAAGAAGTGGAAGTGGAAGAAGTGGAAGTGGAAGAAGTGGAAGTGGAAGAAGTGGAAGTGGAGGAAGTGGAAGTGGAGGAAGTGGAAGTGGAAGAAGTGCAAGTGGAAGAAGTGGAAGTGGAAGAAGTGGAAGTGGAAGAAGTGGAAGTGGAAGAAGTGGAAGTGGAAGAAGTGGAAGTGGTAGAAGTGGAAGTGGTAGAAGTGGAAGTGGTAGAATAGAAGTGGAAGTGGTAGAAGTGGAAGTGGTAGAAGTGGAAGTGGTAGAAGTGCAAGTGGTAGAAGTGGAAGTGGTAGAAGTGGAAGTGGTAGAAGTGGAAGTGGTAGTAGAGGAAGTAGAAGAAGTAGAAGAAGTAGAAGAAGAAGAAGTAGAAGAAGTAGTAGTAGAAGAAGAAGTAGTAGAAGTAGAAGTGTAGAAGTAGTAGAAGTAGAAGTAGAAGTAGTTGAAGTAGTAGAAGTAGAAGTAGTAGTAGTAGTAGTAGTAGTAGGAGTAGTAGTAGTTGTAGTAGTAGTGGAAGTGGAAGAAGTGGAAGTGGAAGAAGTGGAAGTGGATAGAAGTGGATGTGGAAGAAGTGGAAGTGGTAGAAGTGGAAGTGGTAGAAGTGGAAGTGGTAGAAGTGGAAGTGGTAGAAGTGGAAGTGGTAGAAGTGAAGTGGTAGTAGAGGAAGTAGAAGAAGTAGAGGAAGTAGAAGAAGAAGAAGAGAAGAAGTAGAGGAAGTTGAAGAAGTAGATGAAGTAGTAGATGTAGAGTGTAGTAGAGAAGTTGGTGAGTAGTTGAGATGTGAGTAAGTAGTTGTTGAAGGAGTTGGTGGTGGTGGTGGTGTAGTTGGTGGTGGGGTTGATGGTAGATGGTTGTTGGGAGGTGTGGTGGAGGTGGGAGGTGGTGGTGGTGGTGGAGGTGGTGGTGGTGGAGGTGGTGGTGGTGGAGGTGGAGGTGGGGTTGGGGTTGTTGGGGTTGGGGTTGTTGGGGTTGGGGTTGTTGTGGTTGGGGTTGTTGTGGTGGGGTTGTTGTGGTTGGGGTTGTTGGGGTTGGGGTTGTTGGGGTTTGGGTTGTTGGGGTTGGGGTTGTTGGGGTTGTGAGAGAGGGGGGAAGCAGAAGAAGGGGGGGGGGGGAGTGTGTGTGAGGAATAGGAGGAATAGGAACTACGGAGGAACTGGGAATAGGAGGAATAGGAATAGGAGGAATAGGAAGAGGAGGAAATAGGAAGAGGAGGAATAGGCAGAGGAGGAATAGGAATAGGAGGAATAGGAATAGGAGGAATAGGAATAGGTAGTAGTAGTAGTAGACGTAGTAGTAGTAGTAGTAGTAGTAGTAGTAGTAGTAGTAAGTAGTATTAGTAGTAGTAATAGGAGGAATGGAGGAATAGGAGGAATAGTCAGTAGTAGTAGTAGTAGTAGTAGTAGTAGGAGTAGTAGTGGTAGTAGTAGGAGTAGTAGGAGTAGTAGGAGTAGTAGTAGGAGTAGGAGTAGTAGGAGGAGTAGGAGGAGTAGGAAGAGTAGGAGAGTAGGAGGAGGAGGAGGAGTAGGAAGAGTAGGAGGAGTAGGAAGAGTAGTAATAGGAATAGGACGTAAATAGGAATAGGAGTAATAGGAATAGGAGTAATAGGAATACGGAGTAATAGGAATAGGAGTAATAGGAATAGGAGGAATAGGAATAGGAGAGAATAGGAATAGGAGGAATAGGAATAGGAGCGAATAGGAATAGTAGCTAGTAGTAGTAGTAGTAGTAGTAGTAAGTAGTAGTAGTAGTAGTAGGAGTAGGAGTAGTAGGATTCGTCGGAGTAGGAGTAGGAGTAGTAGGAGTAGTAGGCGTAGGAGTAGTAGGAGTAGGAGTAGTAGTAGGAGGAGTAGGAGGAGGAGGAGTAGGAGGAGTAGGAGGAGTAGGAAGAGTAGTAATAGGAATAGGAGTAATAGGAATAGGAGTAATAGGAATAGGAGTAATAGGGATAGAGAGTAATAGGAATAGGAGTAATAGGAATAGGAGTAATAGGAATAGGAGTGGAGTAATAGGAATAGGAGTAATAGCGAATAGGAGTAATAGGAATAGGAGGAATAGGAATAGGAGGAATAGGAATAGGAGGAATAGGAATAGGAGGAATAGGAATAGGAGGAATAGGGATAGGAGGAATAGGAATAGGAAGAATAGGAATAGGAAGAATAGGAATAGGAGGAATAAGGAATAGGAGGAATAGGAATAGGAGGAATAGGAATAGGAGGAATAGGAATAGTAGTAGATAGTAGTAGTAGTAGTAGTAGTAGTAGTAGTAGTAGTAGTAGTAGTAGTAATAGGAGGAATAGGAGGATTAGGAGGAATAGGAGGAATAGTAGGTATAGTAGTAGTAGTAGGAGTAGTAGGAGTAGGGTAGTAGTAGGAGGAGTAGGAGTAGTAGGAGTAGGAGGAGTAGGAGGAGTAGGAGTAGGAGGAGTAGGAGGAGTAGGAGGAGTAGGAAGAGTAGTAATAGAGAATAGGAGTAATAGGAATAGGAGTAATAGGAATAGGAGTAATAGGAATAGGAGTAATAGGAATAGGAGTAATAGGAATAGGAGGAATACGGAATAGGAGGAATAGGAATAGGAGGAATAGGAATAGGAAGAGGAGGACTAGGAGGAATAGGAATAGTAGTAGTAGTATTAGTAGTAGTAGTAGTAGTAGTAGTAGTAGTAGTAGTAGTAGTAGTAGTAGGAGTAGGCGTAGTAGGAGTAGGAGTAGTAGTAGGAGGAGTAGGAGGAGTAGGAGAAGTAGGAGGAGTAGGAGGAGGAGGAGGAGTAGGAGTAGGAGGAGTAGGAGTAGGAGGAGTAGGAAGAGTAGGAGGGGTAGGAGGAGTAGGAAGAGTAGTAATAGGAATAGAGAGTAATGGGAATAGGAGTAATAGGAATCGGAGTAATAGGGATAGGAGTAATAGGAATAGGAGTAATAGGAATAGGAGTAATAGGAATAGGAGTAATAGGGATAGGAGTAATAGGAATAGGAGTAATAGGAATAGGAGGAATAGGAATAGGAGGAATAGGAATAGGAGGAATAGGAATGTGAGAAATAGGAATAGGAAGACATAGGAATAGGAAGAATAGGAATAGGAGGAATAGGAGTAGGAGGAATAGGAATTGGAGGAATAGGAATAGGAGGAATAGGAATAGGAGGAATAGGAATAGGAGGAATGGGAACTAGTAGTAGTAGTAGTAGTAGTAGTAGTAGTAGTAATAGGAGAGAATAGGAGGGATAGGAGGAATAGTAGGAATATTAGGAATAGTAGTAGTAGGAATAGTAGTAGTAGTAGTAGTAGTAGTAGTAGTAGTAGTAGTAGTAGTAGTAGTAGGAGTAGTAGATAGTAGGAGTAGTAGGAGTAGGAGTAGTAGGAGTAGGAGTAGTAGGAGTAGGAGTGGTAGAGTAGGAGTTGTAGGAGGAGTAGGAGTAGTAGGAGGAGTAGGAGTAGTAGGAGGAGTAGGAGTAGGAGGAGTAGGAGGAGTAGGAAGAGTAGGAGGAGTAGGAAGAGTAGGAGTAGAAAGAGTAGGAGGAGTAGGAAGAGTAGTAAGAGGAATAGGAGTCATGGGAATAGGAGTAATAGGAATAGGAGTAATAGGAATAGGAGTAATAGGAATAGGAGTAAATAGGAATAGGAGTAAATAGGAATAGGAGCGGGTAGGAATAGGAGGAATAGGAATAGGAGGAATAGGAATAGGAGGAGTAGGAATAGGAGGAATAGGAATAGGAGGAATAGGAATAGGAGGAATAGGAATAGGAGGAGTAGGAATAGGAGGAATAGGAATAGGAGGAATAGGAATAGGAGGAATAGGAAGAGGAGGAATAGGAATAGGAGGAATAGGAATAGGAGGAATAGGAATAGCTAGTAGTAGTAGTAGTAGTAGTAGTAGTAGTAGTAATAGGAGGAATAGGAGGAATAGGAGGAATAGTAGTAGTAGTAGTAGTAGTAGTAGTAGTAGTAGTAGTAGTAGTAGTAGTAGTAGTAGTAGTAGGAGGAGTAGTAGTAGTAGTAGGAGTAGTAGGAGTAGTAGGAGTAGGAGAGTAGTAGGAGTAGGACGTAGTAGGAGTAGGAGTAGTAGTAGGAGGAGTAGGAGTAGTAGGAGGAGTAGGAGGGGTAGGAGGAGTAGGAGTAGGAGGAGTAGGAAGAGTAGGAGGAGTAGGAAGAGTAGTAATAGGAATAGGAGTAATAGGAATAGGAGTAATAGGAATAGGAGTAATAGGAATAGGAGTAATAGGAGTAATAGGAATAGGAGTAATAGGAATAATAGGAATAGGAGGAATAGGAATAGGAGGAATAGGAATAGGAGGAATAGGAATAGGAGGAATAGGAATAGGAGGAATAGGACTAGGAGGAATAGGAACTAGTAGTAGTAGTCGTAGTAGTAGTAATAGTAGTAGTAGTAGTAGGAGTAGTAGGAGTAGGAGTAGGAGTAGTAGGAGTAGGAGTAGTAGGAGTAGGAGTAGTAGTAGGAGGAGTAGGAGGAGTAGGAGTAGGAGGAGGAGTAGGAGGAGTAGGAGTAGGAGGAGTAGGAAGAGTAGGAGTAGGAGGAGTAGGAAGAGTAGTAATAGGAATAGGAGTAATAGGAATAGGAGTAATAGGGATTGGAGGAAATAGGGATAGGAGTAATAGGAATAGGAGTCAATAGGATAGGAGTAATAGGAATAGGAGTAATAGGAATAGGAGTAATAGGAATAGGGGTAATAGGAATAGGAGGAATAGGAATAGGAAGAATAGGAATAGGAGGAATAGGAATAGGAGGAATAGGAATAGGAGCGAATAGGACATAGGAGGAATAGGAATAGGAGGAATAGGAATAGGAGGAATGGGAATAGGAGGAATAGGAATCAGGAGGCATAGGAATAGGAGGAATAGGAATAGGAGGAATAGGAATAGGAGGAATAGGAATAGGAGGAATAGGAATAGGAGGAATAGGAATAATAATAGTAGTAGTAGTAGTAGTAGTAGTAGTAGTAGTAGTAGTAGGAGTAGTAGGAGTAGGAGTAGTAGGATTAGTAGGAGTAGGAGTAGGAGTAGTAGGAGTAGTAGGAGATAGTAGGAGTAGGAGTAGTAGGAGTAGGAGTAGTAGTAGGAGTAGGAGGAGTAGGAGGAGGAGGAGGAGTAGGAAGAGTAGGAGGAGTAGGAAGAGTAGTAATAGGAATAGGAGTAATAGGGATAGGAGTAATAGGAATAGGAGTGGGAGGAATAGGAGTAATAGGAATAGGAGAGAATAGGAATAGGAGGAATAGGAATAGGAGGAATAGGAATAGTAGTAGTAGTAGTAGTAGTAGGAGTAGTAGGAGTAGGAGTAGTAGGATTAGTAGGACGTAGGAGTAGGAGTAGTAGGAGTAGTAGGAGTAGGAGTAGTAGGAGTAGGAGTAGTAGTAGGGGAGTAGGAGGAGGAGGAGAGAGTAGGAGGAGTAGGGGGAGTAGGAAGAGTAGTAATAGGAATAGGAGTAATAGGAATAGGAGTAATAGGAATAGGAGTAATAGGGATAGGAGTAATAGGAATAGGAGTAATAGGAATAGGAGTAATAGGAATAGGAAGTGGATTAATAGGAATAGGAGTAATAGGAATAGGAGGAATAGGAATAGGAGGAATAGGAATAGGAGGAATAGGAATAGGAGGAATAGGATTAGGAGGAATAGGAACTAGGAGGAATAGGAATAGGAAGAATAGGAATAGGAAGAATAGGAATAGGAGGAATAGGAATAGGAGGAATAGGAATAGGAGGAATTGGAATAGGAGGAATAGGAATAGGAGGAATAGGAATAGGAGGAATAGGAATAGGAGGAATAGGAAGAGGAGGAATAGGAAGAGGAGGAATAGGAAGAGGAGGAATAGGAATAGGAGGAATAGGAATAGGAGGAATAGAGAATAGTAGTAGTAGCTAGTAGTAGTAGTAGTAGTAGTAGTAGTAGTAGTAGTAGTAGTAGTAGTATTAGTAGTAGTAATAGGAGGAATGGAGGAATAGGAGGAATAGGAGGAATAGTAGTAGTAGTAGTAGTAGTAGTAGGAGTAGTAGTGGTAGTAGTAGGAGTAGTAGGAGTAGTAGGAGTAAGTAGTAGGAGTAGGAGTAGAAGGAGGAGTAGGAGGAGTAGGAAGAGTAGGAGGAGTAGGAGGAGGAGGAGGAGTAGGAAGAGTAGGAGGAGTAGGAAGAGTAGTAATAGGAAATAGGAGTAATAGGAATAGGAGTAATAGGAATAGGAGTAATAGGAATAGGAGTAATAGGAATAGGAGGAATAGGAATAGGAGGAATAGGAATAGGAGGAATAGGAATAGTAGTAGTAGTAGTAGTAGTAGTAGTAGTAGTAGTAGTAGTCGTAGGAGTAGGAGTAGGAGTAGTAGGATTAGTAGGAGTAGGAGTAGGAGTAGTAGGAGTAGTAGGAGTAGGAGTAGTAGGAGTAGGAGTAGTAGTAGGAGGAGTAGGAGGAGTAGAGAGGAGTAGAGGAGGAGTAGGAAGAGTAGTAATAGGAATAGGAGTAATAGGAATAGGAGTAATAAGGAATAGGAGTAGAATAGGGATAGGAGTAATAGGAATAGGAGTAATAGGAATAGGAGTAATAGGAATAGGAGTGGCGTAATAGGAACTAGGAGTAATAGGAATAGGAGTAATAGGAATAGGAGGAATAGGAATCAGGAGGAACTAGGAATAGGAGCGAATAGGAATAGGAGGAATAGGAATAGGAGGAATAGGGATAGGAGGAATAGGAATAGGAAGAATAGGAATAGGAAGAATCAGGAATAGGAGGAAATAGGAATAGGAGGAATAGGAATAGGAGGAATAGGAAAGGAGGAATAGGAATAGGAGGAATAGGAATAGGAAGGAATAGAGAATAGTAGTAGTAAGATAGTACGTAGTAGTAGTCGTAGAGTAGAAGTAGTAGTAGTAATAGGAGTGAATAGGAGGATTAAGGAGGAACTAGGAGGAATAGTAGGTATAGTAGTGTAGCTAGGACGTAGTAGGAGTAGGAGTAGTAGTAGGAGAGGTAGGAGAAGTAGGGTAGAGAGTAAGAGAGTAGGAGTAGGAGGAGGTAAGGAGGAGTAGGAAGGAGAGTAGGAAGAGTAGTAATAGGAATAGGAGTAATAGGAATAGGAGTAATAGGAATAGGAGTAATAGGAATAGGAGTAATAGGAATAGGAGTAATAGGAATAGGAGGAATAGGAATAGGAGGAATAGGAATAGGAGGCATAGGAATAGGAAGAGGAGGAATAGGTGGAATAGGAATAGGAGGAATAGGGAATAGTAGTAGTAGTATTAGTAGTAGTAGTAGTAGAAGTAGTATGTAGTGAAGTAGTAGTAGATAGTAGAAGTAGTAGTCGTAGTCGTAGTAGTAGTAGTAGTAGTGTAAGTAGTAGGAGTAGGAGTAGTAGGAGTAGGAGTAGAAGTAGGAGGAAGTTAGGAGGAGTAGGAGAAGTAGGAGAGAGTAGGAGGAGGAAGTAAGAGTAGGAGTAGGAGGAGTAGAGGTAGGAGAGTAGGAAGAGTAGGAGGGGTAGGAGAGTAGTAGAAGAGAAGTAATAGGAATAGGAGTAATGGGAATAGGAGTAATAGGAATAGGAGGAATAGGGATAGGAGTAATAGGAATAGGAGTAATAGGAATAGGGGTAATAGGAATAGGAGTAATAGAGGGTAGGAGTAATAGGAATAGGAGTAATAGGAATAGGAGAGAATAGGAATAGGAGGAATAGGAATAGGAGGAAGGAAGAAAGTGAGAAATAGGAATAGGAAGAATAGGAATAGGAAGAATAGGAATAGGAGGAATAGGAGTAGGAGAGAATAGGAATTTGGAGGAATAGGAATAGGAGGAATAGGAATAGGAGGAATAGGAATAGGAAGGAATAGTAGAAGTAGTAGTAGTAGTAGTAGTAAGTGTAGTAGTAGTAGTAAGTGGAGGAATAGGAGGGATAGGAGGAATAGTAGGAATATTAGGAATAGTAGTAGTAGGAATAGTAGTAGTAGTAGTAAGTAGTAGAAGTAGTAGTAGTAGTAGTAGTAAGGGTAGTAAGTAGTAGGAGTAGTAGAGAAGTAGGAGTAGTAGGAGTAGGAGTAGTAGGAGTAGGAAGTAGTAGGAGTAGGAGATGTAGAGGAGTAGGGTAGTAGGAGGAGTAGGAGATAGTAGGAGGAGTAGAGTAGGAGGAAGTAGGAGGAGTAGAGAAGAAGTAGGAGAAGTAGGAAGTAGAAGGAGAGAGTAGGAAGAGTAGGAGTAGAAAGAAGTAGGAGAGAGTAGGAAGAGTAGTAAGAGGAAGATAGGAGTAATGGAGAATAGAGAGTAATAGGAATAGGAGTAATAGAGAATAGGAGTAATAGGAATAGGAGTAATAGGAGTAGGAGTAATAGGAATAGGAGGGGTAGAGAAGGAGGGAATAGGAATAGGAGGAATAGGAATAGGAGAGAGTAGGAATAGGAGGAATAGGAATAGGAGGAATAGGAATAGGAGGGAATAGGAATAGGAAGAAGTAGGAATAGGAGAGAATAGGAATAGGAGGAATAGGAATAGGAGAGAATAGGAAGAGGAGGAATAGGAATAGGAGGAATAGGAATAGGAAGCGAAGTAGAGAATAGAAGTAGTAGATAGTAGTAGTAGTAGATAGTAGTAAATAGGAGGAATAGAAGAGGAATAGGAGGAAAGTAAGAGTAGTAGTAGTAGTAGTAGGAGAGTAGTAGTAGTAGTAGGAGAAGTAGGCAGAAGTAGGAGTAGGAGTAGTAGGAGTAGGAGTAGTAGGAGTAGAGAGTAGTAGTAGGAGGAGTAGGAGTAGTAGAGAAGAGTAGGAGGGGTAGGAGGAGTAGGAGTAGAGGAGTAGGAAGAGTAGGAGGAGTAGGAAGAAGTAGTAAGGAATAGGAGTAATCAGAGAATAGGAGTAATAGGAAATAGGAGTAATAGGAATAGGAGTAATAGGCAGTAATCAGAGGAATAGGAGTAATAGAGAATAATCAGGAATAGAGAGAATAGGAATAAGGAGGAATAGGAATAGGAGAGAATAGCCGAATAGGAGGCAATAGAGAATAGGAGGAATAAGGAAATCGAGTAGATAGTAGTAGCTAGTAGTCGTAATAGTAAGTAGTAGTAGGTCGGGTAGTAGGAGTAGTAGAAGAGATAGTAGGAGTAGGAGTACGGAGTTAGCTAGGA
>NC_143014.1:223942902-224037902 GCF_055824585.1 Amblyomma mixtum | reverse complement strand
AGACGCCCCACCTTTTGGTATCCGAACCCACGACCTTCGCATATCGGTGCAGCGCTCTACCAAATGAGTTGTGGCGGCGGCTGCCTCCTCTTCTGCTTGAGAGTGTATTCGCGTTGCGTGTAACCTAACCTTGAAAGTGTCCGCCAGCGCCCCCTTCAAGCGTAGCGGTGGACGTGGAGCGCCCTTTGAACAACTGATGCCTCGTAGAAGGTGTTCAAACGGGGAGGACGGCAGCTGTACGAGATCCCTCATGCTAGATAAGGTATAGCATCAAGACTGCCAGAACCGAGACCCTCGTTATATTGTTGCGCCGAGAAGAGTGAGCAGGTAAGAGGCTCGCGCATTAGAGCCACTTGCTTGCACAACTGCCGCCTTACCTATTCGATTAGTTTCTACGCGGCTTGTGCGGTGCAACAGGACGTTGAACGTCCGTCGCTTTGCTTGGATGTTATACGTGACACGAACACAGTGGAAAATAGGAAGGAAAATTGGTGCCGCTTGTCTCGGTAGATAGCTGCACGCAACATGTAGAGATCGTCACACAGATGGTATATTTTTTCTTCTAATTTCTGTTCAGTTATCTTACTTACAGTAAATAATGCAGCTTCTAATTTACCCCTCTAATTAACAGTACGCTAAAAAATGTTTGCATTCCCCAATGCTTTTCTTGTTTTCAATGGCTGTTAGATTCTCTAATTTGCGCTCAGGGCTTTGGCCCCTGCGCTCCTCTTATAGCAGTGATCTATGTTGTATTCGCAAATGAACCAACCCATGCTGCACCTGACGGCGAAGGCAAGCAGCCGAGTTCGGGTTTTAAATATCAAGCGCACCTTGCGAGCTAATGTAGATGCGTCTCCTCACATCGCGTGGGACTTCTTCCCTTTGGTCTGTTGTATAGGGCTGATTAACATGGATCTTCTCGAGCAGTTCTCTGCCGGGTTCTGTGAGGGCGAGCCTATTGAGTTGTGAGAGCCATTGTGCTTCCCACATCTCTTTAAAGGTATTAGGCACTCCTAGAGCCATGAGCTTTGCCGTTGGCGGGGAGTTTGGTAGCCCCAGTGCCGTCTTGTAGGCTTTCCTAATCGGTGTCTCGAACTTTCGGTTTCCAGCCTGGAAAGGTTAAGGAATGCCGTGCCGTACATTATCCGAGAGATCATGAAAGTTTACACTAAGCGGATGGTGTCCCTTTCCTTCATGCCATGGGGCTTATTTCGGATATAATGTATCATCCGGAGGATTTGCTAGGAGCAGTGGGAGGCTATTCGGCTCAGCGATGATCCTGACCGTCAGCACTGGCTGGTGGGGAGGGCCAGCGTAGCAGCAATAACCAGTGGACTACCGGACTAGGCAGCCCACCCACATGTTCCACAAATATTCAATCAATCAATCAATCAATCAATCAATCAATCAATCAATCAATCAATCAATCAATCAATCAATCAATCAATCAATCAATCAATCAATCAATCAATCAATCAATCAATCAATCAATCAATCAATCAATCAATCAATCAATCAATCAATCAATCAATCAATCACGAGCAAATGGTAACGCGTTAGAATAGCGCTCATGCAGCCACGAAAAACGAAAAAAAAAACGGCTGGGAAACCAATACTGCAGACTTACACAGTGCGTGTCGGCACAGTGACACATCATTTCATAAATTTCGTTCGTGCTGTAATGATCGGCGCAGGAGGATTGGATGTATTGCGCATCTCCGTGGATCCAAATGAAAGTGACACCGACGATACTATTTTAGGCCGTTGTGATGGCACGATTTCTTCCTTCCTGCTACCTAATATCTCTTCCTGTAGGTTACCGAACTACTGTGCAGCTTTGTGCTCGTAATCGCTTGTGCCATCGCAACGTCGTCACGCTTAAACAACTTCGATAGCTCTCATCAGAGAGCATTTCAGGGTCGTGCTACTAAATTAAAGCCGTCACCAAATGCGTGTAGGGGAGCATCTACGACTGCCGGCTTTTTTCGCCGCATCTTTTCCTAACGGGCCAGGTGCACCAGGCTCAATCTTGTATCGCTAGTCGCGCGATCGTTCACCAATGCGGGCGCTCACCGGACTGCAAATTTATGCACTTGAAGCCTCAAGCCCGTATTTGTCTCGCATGAACTGCGAGGAAGCGACGACCGGCCGACACGACAACCGCAACAGAAGTGTTTTTATTTCGAATAAGGTCCGCGAAGGGCGCACGCATGGGAGCCAAGCCCAGGCACACAGCGGCAGGTAAGCAGAGACACACTTTGGGAGGTATGTGTCGCTCGCTCGCAAGGGGGTGCCACTTTGGCACGTTGGCATGGAGGAGCTTCTTCTAGATTTCGTGCGTGTCCACATGCATAAACTACAATACTGACAACTTTGTCGGCGATCACACCAGTGACGACAAGGGCGAGCTGAGCGCCCGCCAGACCCGTGTTTTTTTTTCATTATTTTTAGAAAAACTGCCGAGTCGGTGGTGACAACGCCCGTTTGTGATGCGCTTATTTGGTCAAACTTTTACATACTGTTCATACTTCAGCAACTAAAGAACTAGAAGTGAATAACGTACTTGCACGTGCACAGTTCGCATCCGAAATCAGCCGGCCCTTTAATCAAACAAAGGTCATTTGAATAAGCCTAGTTTTTCAACTTATGATCTTGAGCGCCTTTTGTGCACCTTTCATTAGTCTTGCAAAAAGTTTAGTTTTAGGTTATTTCACATATGTGATCTATCCTGAAGTGAAAACTGATTACTGAATATACACATATATTCACACATTACCTTGTTGCAAAGGGATTTGCCGGGCTAGTTGCTTCATTTCTGAAAAAAAAAAGATTTAACTGCGCGAAAGGGTTAGGGCACAAGAAAGACACATTCACGACACTTAGAAGCGTAGACTGACATCTTTATTTTTCAGGAATACGCAAGCCGTATTTAAACGCTCTCTGTGACAAGCCGGTACATTGCACAAGATAATTTCGAGATTGTGCCATCTTCGAGTTCAACACAAAAACATCAACAACACGGTTGAAGCTATCACTGGGCCGGCCCTCCCTATCAAACAAGTGAAAAATGCTCAGCAATGCATACAAGGTTACTAAAAGTGAAACCAAACATGAAACTACTCACGACGAGATGAAGAATCGATTTTTCTAAAATCAACAATGCACAAATCTTTCTACAGCACTTGATGCTTGCGTCAATCTAAAATACCGTGAAAAACAACAAAGTACAAGGTCAATACCGAGAAGAACGCACCACATCTGCGACCCTTACAAGAAGGCGGCGTCGAAACAAACTAAACAGTGAACAACACTACGTAAAAATCTAAAAACCACAGCGAACATTTGTGCATCTTCTGAGAAGGCTTCGTCAAAATCTAAAAACCACAGCATATGTGCATCATCTCCGAAGGCGTCGTCAAAACAAGGTGAAAATTCGAGCAAAAGTAAAACTTAAAAACATTGATAATCCTAAGGGGATCCAAACTGATCTAAAACTACTAGAAAACTTTTTAAAAAACCTCTAAGGCAGAACGAAAAGAAAGGTTTTCTATACATGAAGAAAAAAGCCTCAAAGAAAACCGATTCAAACCGGAAATTTTCCCAAAGTTTCTTCCTGTCAAACCTCACAGAGGGGGACTAAATACTTGTAAACAGAGCAACCTACACGAAACCGTTCAAAAAAGAGAATTCTTCCGAGGTCAGGGAAATAGACGTCTTGCTGACGCATGTGTCTGATGTGCCTATGTAAAAGGCTTCTGTAACTAATCTTTCCCATTTATCTTTTGCCTTTGCCAAAAACCTGGTACTTTCAAAACACGGTGCGCAGTCTTTCTTCTCGCATTTCTTGCAGTGATCAGCCAAGAATCCACCTGTTTTATTGTTCACGTTCCGCCAGTGCTCTTGCGCTTTTTCGTTAAATCATCTTCCAGTCTGTCCAATGTATATTTTACCGCAACTCAGTGGAATGCTGTAAACCACCCCTGAAACACAATCAGTACTCTTGTTTTCATGGTTGATGACACATTGGCTCTTCTATTTCTTTTCTTGCATCTTTGCACACACCTTTGACAGTTTGCATGGGGCTGAAAACACTACATTGACGTCAAACTTCTTGGCAATTTTCTTCACATTATGTGACAGCCTGCGGATGTATGGCATTACGTGGATCCTTTTCTTCTTTCCGGCGGGTTTTTACTTCTGGTTGCCTTTCTTTAGTTTTTGCAGCATACTTTCACACACGCTCACAATGACATCAGGTGGGTACCCAGCTGAGCTCAGTCTTTGGAGCTACCATTGAAAGCTATCATTAGCTCTGTGCTCGCACGATTTTTTCAAGGCTGATGAAATGCACATGGAAATGATCCCTCTTTTTACTAACTTTGAATGGGCGCTGCTGTAAGGAAGCAGCGCTTTTTTCGCTCTAGGCTTGAAGCACCAGCATATCTTGTTTTCCGTGAAATGCAAGGAGAGATCAAGAAATTGAAGGTGATCATCTGTTGGCGTCTCACGTGTGAACTTGAGGCCCCAAGAAACAGAAGCAAAGGCGGCCAAGACATTGGGGGTGATATTGCTCAAGTTATCGCATTTGGGTGCATTCAGGAATACCAGATAGTCGTCAACATATCTACACACATCTATTACGCCTACGTCTTCAAGCCGCTCCTGCAGGCGTCTGTCGAAGGAAGACCGGAAAATGTCGCTTAACACTGGTGCTATGTCAGAACCGATGCAGATGCCTGCCTTTTGTATGTGGTACTGGCCGTTGTGGTTTATCGCCGTTGACTTGAGGTAGAAATTTAACAGTTCCAGGAATCTTCCCGTATCTAGGCTGGCTGCATTCTGAAAGCTCACTTCCCCTTGAAGCTCGATGTTGTCCCTGATGGCAGCAAACAGCCCCTCATGTGGAATAGAATAATACATGTCTTCTATATCCACGGACAGGGCCTTAGTGCCACTTGGCAGCCCTGTTTCCAGCACTTCTATGACTTCTTTGGAACTCCGCACTAGGAAAGGATCGTTCACTACTAGCTTGTTCAAATGCTCTTGCAGGAATGTTCCAAGCAGTTTCTGCCAGCTGTTTTTGTCTGATACTGTAAGACGAAAAGGGCATCCTCCTTTGTGCAATTTTGCTTTGAAAAAAACTTCCAAACTTGCACTTTTCACCTCCTTCAGAGCTTTGCTCAAAGATCGCAAATTCAAGTCTTTCAGGAGCTTCACTGCAACGCGCTTTTGTTTCTTGGGATCAAAAGTTGCGGGCTTGAAGTTCTTATTTACCGCTTCCATTGCTTTTGCTTCGAACATTCCCCTAGGTAAGACGACAAAGCCTCCTTCTTTATTAAATTCTAGTATAGTAAGCTGATTACTTTTCAAAAATTTTTCAACCTTCTGAATGGCAATGTGAGATTTCCCGGAAAAATTAGAAGGATTTTAGAAAACGGCCCCAAATACTGCTATGAACCACCCAGCTCCCGGTATCGGCTGCTCGGCATGACACTTATTGTATCAGACAAAAACAGCTGGCAGAGACTGCTTGGAACATTCCTGCAAGAGCATTTGAACAAGCTAGTAGTGAACGATCCTTTCCTAGTGCGGAGTTCCAAAGAAGTCATAGAAGGGCTGAAAACAGGGCTGCCAAGTGGCACTAAGGCCCTGTCCGTGGATATAGAAGACATGTATTATGCTATTCCACATGAGGGGCTGTTTGCTGCCATCAGGGACAACATCGAGCTTCAAGGGGAAGTGAGCTTCCAGAATGCAGCCAGCCTAGATACGGGAAGATTCCTGGAACTGTTAAATTTCTACCTCAAGTCAACGGCGATAAACCACAACGGCCAGTACCACATACAAAAGGCAGGCATCTGCATCGGTTCTGACATAGCACCAGTGTTAAGCGACATTTTCCGGTCTTCCTTCGACAGACGCCTGCAGGAGCGGCTTGAAGACGTAGGCGTAATAGATGTGTGTAGATATGTTGACGACTATCTGGTATTCCTGAATGCACCCAAATGCGATAACTTGAGCAATATCACCCCCAATGTCTTGGCCGCCTTTGCTTCTGTTTCTTGTGGCCTCAAGTTCACACGTGAGACGCCAACAGATGATCACCTTCAATTTCTTGATCTCTCCTTGCATTTCACGGAAAACAAGATATGCTGGTGCTTCAAGCCTAGGGCGAAAAAAGCGCTGCTTCCTTACAGCAGCGCCCATTCAAAGTTAGTAAAAAGAGGGATCATTTCCATGTGCATTTCATCAGCTTTGAAAAAATCGTGCGAGCACAGAGCTAATGATAGCTTTCAATGGTAGCTCCAAAGACTGAGCTCAGCTGGGTACCAACCTGATGTCATTGTGAGCGTGTGTGAAAGTATGCTGCAAAAACTAAAGAAAGGCAACCAGAAGGAAAAACCCGCCGGAAAGAAGAAAAGGATCCACGTAATGCCATACATCCACAGGCTGTCACATAATGTGAAGAAAATTGCCAAGAAGTTTGACGTCAATGTAGTGTTTTCAGCCCCATGCAAACTGTCAAAGGTGTGTGCAAAGATGCAAGAAAAGAAATAGAAGAGCCAATGGGTCATCAACCATGAAAACAAGAGTACTGATTGTGTTTCAGGGGTGGTTTACAGCATTCCACTGAGTTGCGGTAAAATATGCATTGGACAGACTGGAAGATGATTTAACGAAAGAGCGCAAGAGCACTGGCGGAACGTGAACAATAAAACAGGTGGATTCTTGGCTGATCACTGCAAGAAATGCGAGAAGAAAGACTGCGCACCGTGTTTTGAAAGTACAAGGTTTTTGGCAAAGGCAAAAGATAAATGGGAAAGATTAGTTACAGAAGCCTTTTACATAGGCACATCAGACACATGCGTCAGCAAGACGTCTATTTCCCTGACCTCGGAAGAATTTTCTTTTTTGAACGGTTTCGTGTAGGTTGCTCTGTTTACAAGTATTTAGTCCCCCTCTGTGAGGTTTGACAGGAAGAAACTTTGGGAAAATTTCCGGTTTGAATCGGTTTTCTTTGAGGCTTTTTTCTTCATGTATAGAAAACCTTTCTTTTCGTTCTGCCTTAGAGGTTTTTTAAAAAGTTTTCTAGTAGTTCTGGATCAGTTTGGATCCCCTTAGGATTAACAATGTTTTTAAGTTATACTTTTGCTCCAATTTTCACCTTGTTTTGACGAATTCTTCTGAGATGATGCACAAATGCTCGCTGTGGTTTTTAGATTTTTACGTAGTGTTGTTCACTGTTTAATTTGTTTTGACGCCGCCTTCTTGTAAGAGTCGCAGATGTGGCGCGTTCTTCTCGGTATTGACCTTGTACTTTGTTGTTTTTCATGGTATTTTAGATTGACGCAAGCATCAAGTGCTGTAGAAAGATTTGTGCATTGTTGATTTTAGAAAAATCGATTCTTCATCTCGTCGTGAGTAGTTTCATGTTTCGTTTCACTTTTAGTAACCTTGTATGCATTGCTGAGCATTTTTCACTTGTTTGATAGGGAGGGCCAGCCCAGTGATAGCTTCAACCGTGTTGTTGATGTTTTTGTGTTGAACTCGAAGATGGCATAATCTCGAAATTATCTTGTGCAATGTACCGGCTTGTCACAGAGAGCGTTTAAATACGGCTTGCGTATTCCTGAAAAATAAAGTTGTCAGTCTGCGCTTCTAAGTGTCGTGAATGTGTCTCTCTTGTGTCCTAACCCTTTCACGCAGTTAAATCTTTCTTTCAGAAATTACCTTGTCAGCTGCCATTATATGGCAGCGTATAGACCTTTGAGAAGTGATACTGCATACAGATCTGTCATAGAAAACTGAGACACACAACTTTCTTTGTGTTAAATACCTCAGAAATCAATTGTGTCTGTTTTCCTTAATACCTGGAAATTAATTGTAGAGAATAATTTGCAGCTGTACTAAAGGCCCTGAACTATAAAACGCATGAAAGAGCTGTCTAGTGGGGTTCGACTGGACAAGAGCCATTACCCACAAAAGAAAGCCAACGCATGCATCAGTTTTTCTTGTGTTTCATGTCACGTCATTAAAGGCGATATAATACTGAACGTCAAACCCACTCCATCTTAAAGTTGTTTTGTGTATCCAGATTGTGATAGAGTTGTATATGTGCAATAAGCACTCACTGGATAACCAGCGCGCTATCATTTGTCACCCTTCTAATGTCCCGTTTTCGCGCTATTAAATACAAGTTGAGACGTATGTACTACCAATGAGCTGGCAGAAGCACTATTCTTTATGTGCCTTTTGTACCTGACGTCCCGTTTTCTGTCTTCTTTGCTGCAGAGGAGGTTTAACGTTCATATCCAGGCACACTTGCTGTTGCGACCTGCTAAGCACTGAATAATAAGCCACTAAGGCTGAGCAGTCAGTTAGCTGAGAAGGCTGTGATGAATACCTTTCAGTAGATTTGCACGCTGTCCTAACAAGGGGCTGATGCTTCAGTGTCCTTATGATAAGAACATACTGTACAAGATAATGCACCTGCATCTGACATAATTCTCTTGAATATTGTTTCTTGCACTAGTCTCACTTTTTAGTTTACGCTCCTTAAGGCTTAGTAGGTAACAGCAGCAAGTGTGGCGCTGAATAATAAAATGGCATGATCAAGGAAAGAAACAAGATACGGAGCCGTGCGGCATAACACATAAGCATGTGTTCTGGCTTGCTCTACGGTTCAGCTTGCATCAAATACAAAACTTAACAACCACACACGCAGGCAAGGTCATTAACATAGCTATTGGCTGCTATGTACTCACATTGTCTTTGCACAGCCGCTGCAGCTACACCTCATGCTTTATGCCTTCACTTTGAGTGGACGTACTTATCAATATTATCTTTAAATTTTCAATTTTTCCAGCAGTATTCTCTTACCTCTAACACACCATTGTTATAATGAGCTTGCACTGAGAAAAACTTCGTTGTGTTGTAAGTAAGCATTCTCGCGTAGACACTATGCATGGAAAATTGTATAATAAACTACAGAAGAACGACACACTATTTTTGACTTCAACCAGCTACGCCGAATAGATCATCGCCCTCTCCTAGTCTTCAACAAGGCGGGAACACAGTGCCACTGAGTGTCAAAGATGTCATAGTCAAACGCCACACTAAGTAAATAAATAATGCTACTGTTCACGCTAAGTGCGAAGCTTAATTTATTGTTCAAGAATGACATTGCCGTCTTATTGCACTCGCCTGCCTCAACTATTCCAATCACAACTTCACAGCAATCTCACACATTCACTTGAAAAACATTATCAGACTTATTAACGCGCGATGTTGAAAATGCATATTAATATCCACCAACAGTATCTGCACAACACCGGTGAACATCTACGCACATTGAAACTTCAAGTGAATGAATTACAGAGTACTTATATAAAAAACATTGTTCACGTGACTTTTTGCTGAACTACAGAGAACAAGCAGCTGGCTTGAAATCAATAAGCTAAATATCTAAATGAGAAGTGACATATGGGTGGCAATAAAGTGATATGGGCGTTCATAAAGCGGTATGAAGCCTTCTTGACAGCATGTCATTCTAAGTTATGAAACCAAGCCAAGTCCATCAGATCTACTGCGTGTTGAACATGAGATTGTAGAAAATGTTTTACTGGACTTTTACGTGGATTGTGGACCTGGTGTACTATTTATGTAGTATTTACTAATGTGGATGCACACTATACCAAGCTGCTTGGAGGGGAGTGACCTACCTTTGTGAACGCCAGTGTCAACAAGCAGTGCCCAGCGCCTTACTTTCTGAAGGAGCTCTGACGTGACCTGGGCCTTGTACATTTATGCACACAAGTCTTCGAATGCCTGGAATGCAGTGGCATCATAGTGCACATTGATACAGCCAAAATAATCTTACTGCAAAAGCCAAAGAAGCTTCTTTTATATGGCGTTAAGGTGAAGTGGGTCGCCTGCCTACCGTTCAAGTGCTTCATAATTTTTAGAGAAATTTTGCAGTTTCATTGTGCACATGGCCTCTAAAGCATCTTCTCGCCACCCACAGCACTTGTATGAGAAACGGATAATGCCAACAGGAGAGCACCCCATGAAAGAGAACTGGTGTGAAGTGGCACCTGCCTTGCGCGTCTCGGGTCCTTGGCTTTTTGTTTTGCCAATTTCGTATGAAACATGTACATTGTTCTCTGTTGTGGTTCAAGCAAACATGGCTAGTGTGCAGACTTGTTTGCTTCTCATGTTTTCAGTAAGGAATGGATAAATGTGTGATGTTAACTTTGCCTGAAAAGTATTTGCACAGATTGTAGATTATGTGCAATACTTGCAGTGAAGGGGCCCTTTAGATATCTGAGCCATTCTAAAGAATGTTGCGTGTCACAGACTCGATTTATTTCCTGCCACTCTCTGTGTGCCATATATTTCACACACATGCCTCCGGATACCTTCCGGTCTAGTGCGTGAGCTCTTGAGCTTGGTGCCTAGGCAGCTCCATCGAAGTAGGTGGGCATGGGTGGCATGCCTTTTCAGCTGCATTTCTGAAAAAAAAAGTGATCAGAACTGTGAAAATTGTTAGCTGTAAATGAAAGAACACTAGGGTTCGCAGAAGTTGGTTAAAATAAAACTAACCTCAGCAAAGAACCAAGGCGCCTAACCTGTCTGCTTTCACGGTCAATAACATTTAAAAGTGCATACACATCCAATATCTGCAAGGAAGTGAAATCGGTGAATATATTCTTTCTTTAATTTCTTCACCAAATATGTGATGCTTCAGCAATGTAAAACAGACTATGCTCTCGCAGGCCCCCGATGAAGACAATCGACTACTGCTTCTCTAAGCTTCTTTCGTCTCGTGTTTCGACGTATATGTGGTTGAAAGGTGAAGACGGGCCATGCGGGTCGAGTCGCATGCGAACCCTTCTTTACTGGGGGTCTTCTTACCAGAATGCCCACTTAAGCGCATGGGCGTCCGGAGGGGGGGGGGGGGGGGGGGCAAGGGGGGGCGGCTGCACCCCCCTGGAAAATCACTCACTCGAACCGTGAGTGATGGCCGCACGCCAGGGGCGGTGGTGCGCTCAGCCAAAAGGGTAAAAGCAGCCCCGCTTCCACGCTTTGGGGCACATCTGCGAAATGCCGCGTCCGGGCGCGCGCCGTCCCGCTGTTTTCAAACCACGCCATCGTTAGCTCTACAAAAGGGCGACCTGTTGCAGACATGCAGCGGCACCGGCGAGCGTATTTCGAGCCGTCTTGAGATGGGTGTCTGTTTCTTTCATCTCTAGAGAGATAGCGACACGGAGGCAAACAGTGCACAGGGCATGTTGTTTTCGCCTTCGGATACGTTCGTACGCCGGCCACCGATGAATTCTTCAGGAGGGAAGGACAAATCAGCCGTGTCCACCCCCGCTTTGTGGGGCTGCTCAGGGGCAAGCGGGCGATGAGTTGGCGCCGCCGCCGCTCACTGTCTCCTCCGATACACGGGAGAGCGCATTTCGGTAGAAGCGCCGCTTTCAGAATCTTCGGCAAAGGGGATTAGCTGCTTTTGTTCACGGCGACGCAGTCTCCAGAGGCGCCCCCACACCAGCGTTCCTTGCGTTTTCTCCGAAAACCAGCGCCTTTGGTGAACGCAGCCCGATGGCGCCTGCCTGGCTCGCCTGTCACCTCTGGCTGGGCCTCAAATCCCAACAGCGCTCATGTACTGTGCGATGTCAGTGCATTGTAAAGAGATCCAGGTGGTCGACATTATCCGGAACTCTGTACTACTCCGTCCCTCATAGCCTGAGTCGTTTTGGGGCTGTGAACCCCATAAAAACACACAAAAAAAAATTTCCGACCGGAGTGGCGAGTGTCCCTTCCCCTCGGAAGTCGCGCAGCGTTCCTTTCACCCCCAAAGTGCGCATTCGGGGATATTCCCTTGCACGTGTGCGCGCCTCTGTATTTGTGCTTCGGTGCCTTTAGTGGCCGGTTGTCAACGAAGGTGAGAACAACCACGACAGCGGACGAGAAAACGACGAGAGGCGAGCAGTGTGTGTGCGGTTGCTCGACTGTGCGGATGCGCGAGCAAGATGGAGCGAGGTGTATGAAGCGGCGAGTGTGCATTTATCTTTTAAATATTTCGTTGTATATATAGTCGTCTTTTGTTTTCAACGTACGCGTTCAACCGTTTTTCCAATCAATGTGTATGATGAGTGTGCACCGAGAGCGTGTAATGAAGCACGGAAATGAATTTATCACCCGTGTAATTACGCAATTCGCCCAGAAAAATCCGAGGCGCCTACAGTTGCTGTTCAAGGAAGACTGACGAGTGACTGTAGTGGCGTGTTTGTGAACATATTGTGCTGTGTGCTGGTCATCAATCCGGGTGAGTCGAGAACCCGTATGCAGCCAGACTGAGCACTCTTCTCCACGAAGTGACAGTATCTTTTTGCATTTTTTAGTAACTTTAATTGTTTCTTCGTTGATAAACTCCAATATCTCTCTCCTAGCCACGCTTTAATTTGCTGTTTGTAATTTTTCTTTCATGTGTGTATTTCCCTTCTTTTTTATTTATATATAAATAAATGAATTTACTCAGCAAATAGTGCCTTTTTGCTACGAACATACCCACCCCCCCCCTCCGGCGCCAAGAACCATTGGAGCCCCCCCCTGCAAAAAATTCTGCGGACGCCCTTGCTTAAGCGACAGCGCCTGAGGGCCTCACTCGGGAACGGGTTTATGGTGTCTGAAAAAAATAGCAGTAGCTTAGCTGTGGTTAAGCCTGGATATACAAGCGAAAAGCTGCAGTTATGCTTTGTTTGACGTCATGGCTGTCGCAGTTTGCACACAATGCACTGGGAGGACCACGATAACGGCGGAGGCGTTCGACCGTCCACACACTGCCTGTACGGAGGCGGAGGAGGAGCCGCGCGTGTAGTGAATACGGTGCTGTCTTAGAAGGTTGCTTTAGAGACATGTACTGTGGCGTGCATTCCTCTCGGGTGTACACCAAGATATGAGAGACAGGCATTTCCTTTCCTTAAAACCAATTTTCATTTCATTTCATTTTCCTTAATACCCTTACGGCGCGGTCCAGATATCCACCGAGATATCGTTTCATTTCCTTAAAACCAATTTTCTTTTAATTTTCCTTCCCTTACGGCGCGGTTCGGGTGTCCACCGAGATATGAAAGTTTCCTGGCGCACTGTTTGTCCTTTGTTTATTTTTTCATATCTGATATTTTATTTCTTTCATTTCTTTTTTTTATTCTCGTTTCTGTGCTTATTTTTATTCCTTTTTATTACGGAGTCGGCGGCCACCTGCGTTGCGCGTGACGTCGCTCGGTTTCGCGCATGCGCAGAAATGTCAAATCTGGCCTCCGGCTCACGCGAAGCGCGGTGTTGACGAGCCTAGTGAAGCTTTTCGCTTCAAAAAGGCTACGCAGCACGCGAGTATCAGCTAGCGGTGAGGATCCCCTATAAAGATGGCGTTGTCACGGTATGCGCCCACGTAAGCGATACAGACTATTTGACTTCCACCTCCTACACTTTCTCAGCTTTCCTCTGAAGGGTTGGCAAGGTCGCCAAGGTCCTTATACCTGTATGCTTTCTTCCGTTCGTCAGAGAAATCGACACAGGAACACTTCGCTTTCTTTACGGTATTCTGTAAAGACGTTCGTCACCTATAGTGTGATTTTGTGAGGGTTCGCCAGCACTAACACCATGCCAAAAAAGTGATTGCCCCCTCCCCACTAGCGTGAATTAGAGCACCAACAATGAACGACAATACATTCGCAAGCAACAAACTACGCGTGGACCTCCACCGATTCGCCATCTTGCTCAGTGTAGCCAGACTTCGCAGCTCTCCCTGAAGTTGAGTTTTCCCGCGAAGGCCTTGCTTTGCCCTTGGAACAAAGCATGACCCGACATAAAAGAGGCTGTTTTTTTTTTCTGCTTCCCGCGCTGACACTTTTAAAGTTATCGGGGAAAATAGTGACGTCACAGTCACCGCATTAAACATTGGTGATTGTTTCAGGGAATAGCCGCTGTAACAGGCTCAATGACGGATCTATCGCCAGCAATCACTCTGAGGCACGTTGGGACAGTAACATAGAATAAGCTTAATACTTTCCGTTGTTTCACATTCGGCCGAATGGAGTAGAGAGAGAAAAAAATTTCGAGATATGTTTCTTTTTCCATTAGGGCCCACGCGCCTTGCTTGGTAATCGGAGCGACGGTTCACGACGCCGCTTTCCGTCACGGCTGGCGGCCGGCGTACGTGACACGGGCGCCCATCCTGAGCGGTCCAAGTCCCGGCCGCACTTTCGATGCGCTCTGTGCTCCCGTACCCGCAAAGGGGGGGGTCCCCTACCCTCCCTTCTTTGCGGAGAGCAGCCGGTCACTGAGGGGACACTGCGCGTGGCCTGCGGTGCTTAGTGCGCGATGTTCCGGCGCGCGCGGCGCTCCTCCGCGGGTGTCCCGCACAGCGTGGACGGGGGTGCAACCGCGTGCCCGAACAGGGTGTCTCGGCCGTGGGTTTCACGCGAGGTCCTTCCCACCGCGTGGCCGAGGAGCTGAACCGGAGTAGAGTCCATCACGTAAGTGCCCGCGCGAACTTTCGTACTTGGTTGGCTCCCTTTCGCGGGCACGCATCCTGATGTGCCGCCCGCTTGTTCCTCTCCCCCTTTGTTCATTCGACTGTGTCTACGCAGCTCAGGTCGCAGCTTAGGGTTACTGGTGCGCTGTATTTCCGCTTTCACCTCCCTCGTATGCGGCAGACAACGCCGCAGTTGCTCAGCGGTTAAGCAGATGCTGATGTTGATGAAAAACATTGAACCAAACACATTGTTTGGGAACTGGTGAGGAGATGGTTGCTTTCTCTTCGGGAGGCACACCATCCCGAACCCTTACCACAAGCGGACACCTACTGCTGCTAAGCAAGAATGAATCATATATTCTATGAATGGGCCACGGCGGAAGTATTTCAGTGGTAACGGACAATTACAAGAAACGCCCAGTGTGCACGTTAATCAATCCAATGAAGTCGAAACTAAACTATAGCCTTTCATTTCGGGTGTCTTCATAACCCACGGAGCAGCTTTCGGGCGTAAATATATTATTATGTCTTAAGGCTACTCCAGTCATGCGTTCAGTTATGCGCGTGTTGGAATTTGTGTTTTTTCCGGTTCGCAGTTTTAATAGTGTAATATTTCTTTTAGCCGTAGCCTGACACCTTTGTGCTCTGTGCATTTGTATATGCTTGTATCCCCATGTGTGCGTGTGCGGTTGCATACTTAAGGAAGTAGTCGGCTTACAGCGGTGCTCCGTGGTTTCCTGAACTTCGCGTCGTCTCCCAGTTTTTGTAATATGGGCCTTCCTCAATCTTGCTTCTTCCTTCATGCATCGCTTGGCATTCGTTCTCTTGCCCTTTGGCAGGGAGCTTCCAGCATCGCACCTAGCCTTTGCCACTGTTCCGAGGGCGTCGCTTCTAAAGACGCCTCTTCCCAGCAGCTCTTAGGAAAGGTTCGGAAAGGACCATGAATAATGCATTAGCAGACGCCTTAAAAGCACACATATTGTCCGCGCAGAGTAAATTCAAGTCTTTCTAGACTGCGACAAAGAGCAAAGAAGCTCGTTATTGAGTCTCACGCGTTTAGTAAAAGCCAAATACTCGACGCCACTGTGCGCGATAAGAAACGACTGGTGCTCGTGATAGCATGTTCTTTCGAAGGATGCCACTTCGAGGCTGTTTGCTGAGGCTCGTAATATTTCATAATGTCTCGACGATTGTCTCAATGTGTGAGGATTCCTTCCGTGGACATAACACATAACGAAGAGAATGCCTTCAGGAACACAAGGTTGGTATGTGCCAATATCCTGATGGAGCAATAGCTGGAGAAAAAAAAAAGGAAGCGAGAACGGTACTGGTTCTAATCGCTGAGCAGGTGTGCCGAAATAATGGTAATCGGCGGGAACACGTAAGGGTCGCGAGAAATCAAATTTGAATACGGTGTTAGAGCACAAATGGCCTCAACTTCCTTGACGGGATGAGCGCTGACGGTGCAAACTCAATGTTAATTAGACTGGCCGTCATTTCGTAACTGCTCGAGGGAAGAAAGATGGCGCAAACTATTACGCAAACCACAGACTGATCAGTTAACCATTGTAGACATGAGGACGACGCAGTCGCGAGAACTATGAATGAGGTAGAGTGTAGAGCGGATTTGTTAACGGAAAGAAAACGTAAAAGATGTCTAAGCTAAGATGGCATCGGGTTTCCTTTTTTGATGGTTGAGAGATGACATGAGAGACAAAATGTAAAGGAACAATGGTCAGTAACTGCTGAGCTAAAAAGAAAAATGCACCAGATGCTACAGTACTGTATGTATAAAAAAGAAAAAACGTCGTGCATTCATAGCAATTCTTTGTCTATTTCTTTAACGACACCTGATATTTCAGCGAAAGTAGTTCGGCACAAAAGCTCTTTGCTTTGTTTCATTGCAGGCAAGTGAAAAGAGCATGCGTACTTACATTACAGCGTTTTTCTGTGCCTAAAATAATTTTTCGTCCATACTATGTCATGTCGATAGATCTTCCACATGTCATCATGATCGTTGTTCTTCATATTGGGTTCAACGAAAATAATCATTTCGATGGCGAAAATTAATTGTTGAACTTTAATGTGTTTTCAGTAAAGTGTATAAATAAGGCTCATGCTTGAGCATGCATATTTCGGTATGTTTTTCAGTCAATGTAATCATATAAATATCCTGTTCTCTGAAAAGAGTGTATACATTCGGCCAAAAACATCGAATTTTTTGGTTGTGGAGCTATGAACAAAGGTTGAGTCAAAGGAGCTTATGTCAATGACATAACTACAGCCATTGTTGATACATATCATTCCGCCAGCTGAGACAGCGTGCGCTAGTGCGAACTGATAACTAAGCCATGGAGGTCTGATACATCGATTTAACGAGGGTTGCGGCATCATTAAGCGGTACAGACTGAGATTGGTGGGTGAGGAAACTTAGCATGTAATCAACTAGACGAGATTTATTTAAAATGACTTGCATCTTTTTATTTTGAGCTTAAGAGCCGAATCCTTCAGAGGAATCTGAAAGAAGGCGTCAGCCTAGGGTCCAAAGTTCAGGCTTTGATCTATATAGTTAGTAAACTCTACTAGTCGTTCTCTATACGACCCCACTTGGGTGTACTGTGAGGATACGCAGGTCACATCATTGCTGTTGCTGCTGCGGCTATTTTCAACTTATGAGGGCGATGCTAAATACAATTCAACCTATTATTAATCTCCTATAATTCAACCTCAAGTCTTTTGTAGCTCACACTTGCCTTCATTTGGCCTAAAGAGATGGATGTCAGATTGAAACCAAGCGCTAACACCGCCTACGGGCGAAAAAGATTATTTCGTTTTCTGCAGCGCTAACTCTGAGTGGGGCTTGTTGCGGTTTTGAATCGTCAGAAGCGATGCGCTTTTATGACGTCAGCATGACATGGCGGCAGATGAAGCGAAAGCGCGCCGTCAGTCACTCGCTCGCTACCTTGGGATCTAAGGGTTGGGATCTAATGGTCATTGTTTGCGCAAGCGATGACTATGGCAAGGTCCAGAGTTGCGCGAGCATAGAGCGGAGCGAAAGCGTCAGCTGCGAGAGGATCCTGACGAGCGAGTTCGTGACGCTGAGATGATGAGACGACGATGCCAGGATCAGAAAGTGCGCGGCTTCGAAGCACCAGATGCGAGGGTGTGGAGAATCGCGATGGGGCCACTGGGACGTTTGAGCGTCAGTTCAAAGGCAGCCCGTTCTGTTACAACGCGGCAGCGTTAGAGGGGACGTTCGGATGAGAAGCCGTGCGCGTTGTCACAATAATTCAGGATTAGTCGAGAGGGTAATGACGTCACACGTTGAGTTGCGGAATGAAAATGATTACAGCTCGATTTGACTTCTTACTAAGAGGTCGCAGCATGACTTAAATGGCATGATGACATGACCATCATCATCAGCCTGACTACGCCCACTGCAGGGCAAAAGCCTCTCCCATGTCTCTCCAATTAACCCTGCCATTTGTCAGCTGGGGCCACCATGTCCTCGCAGACTTCTTTATCTCATCCGCCCACCTAACTTTCTGCTGCCCCCTGCTACGCTTGCCCAGCGGTCATCGTGCCTTCGCATTACATGCCCTGTCGAAGCCCATTTCTTCCTGTTGCTTTCGACTAGGATGTGATGAACCCGCGTTCCTCCCGTCACCCACTCTGTCCGCTTCCGGTCTCTGGACGTTACACCTGTCATTTTCCTTTCCATAGTTAGCTGCGTTGTCCTTAACTTGAGCTCAACCCCCTTGAGCTTGAGCTTAACCCTCAGTGGCGGGGTTCGGCTTGCTGTGGGCGTCATATGGCCGCTTGATGACGTCCCACTAATTTTCTAGCCATCGCTGTAATTTTCTGTACTATCTGTAAGTATACACACTCACACACACCACCGGCTTTTCTCGTAATAGGACTAGTAATTCCTTCTCGTTAATAACAAGATTTCTTGATGTTGCCTGAGAACTCGGGCAGAACGAAAATTGCCTCTAAACAATCCGTTAGAGCCAGCTGATGCTAAAACGCTACTTACCTTTGCCAACGTAATTGTAACAGCAGTATTACAACACGATTACTCTGAGCTGGGCGAGTCGGATATGATACATCATGGAAAATTCAGCACAACAAAGAGATGAGTGCAAAGGAATAAGACACAGACAAGAAAAACAAAAAAGAGGGTAAAAATTGAAGTGCTACAAGGTTAGAAAACCAAGTCACAATAAACAGAGCCAAACACGTGCAAACAAGGCTGATCGCTTAGCAACTGATTCCAGGTAGGCAATTTCACTCTTGGAAAAAGATATTTATGTGTCGCTAACACAACCATCACCACCTATCAACTATCACCACCTACCGATGTTTGCACGTGTTTGGCTCTGTTCATTTTGACTTAGTTTTCTAACCTTGTATCACCTCAATTTTTCATCTTTTATTTTCGTTTTTCTTCCGATATATTCTGTAGCCTTCCTAATAAAGGTGCTGTGGTCCTGCCAACTGCGGTCGAATTTCGTGAATGGGAAATTCTAGAGGCCCGTGTACTGTGCGATGTCAGTGCACTTTAAAGAACCCCAGGTGGTCGAAATTTCCGGAGCCCTTCACTACGGCGTCCCTCATAGCCTGAGTCGCTTTGGGACGTTAAACCCACATAAATAAAACCAAACCGAACCAAAGATTGAGCTGTGCGACAGCGGTCGTCTGTGTCTTCTTCCTTAGCGCTCGTCCCTTTGTTACGCTGAATTTTCCGAGATGCAGCAGTGGTTAAGGCGCTCGTCTAGAGAGCCGGAATACCCGGGTTCGAACCCGACCCCAGCGGCCGCGTTTCGATGTAGGCGGAACGCAAAAGGGGCTCGTGTGCTGTGCGATGTCAGTGCACGTTAAAGATCCCCAGATGGTCGAAATTATGCCGGAGACCTCCACTACGACACCTCTTTCTCCCTTTCTTCTTCCACTCCCACCTTCCTCCCTTCCCTTACGGCGCGGTTCAGGTGTCCACCGAGATGTGTGGCAGATACTGCGCCATTTCCTTTCCTCAAAAACCAATTATTTATTATAGTATTACAACAACACCATTTTTTTTACAAAACAAAGCTGTTATCTAGAAGCAAATGCACTGAAATGATTTTTTTACAACTCATTACCTAGCCGCATTTCTCCAAATGGCGATGACAGTGAGCGAAGAGGAACGGCGCGTTTCATCCGTGCAGGAAGCGGCGCGTAGAACTTCGTGCGAGATTGATGCATTATGTGGCCACCGGACGCCAATAAATATTATATGAATCCAGTGCATTCTTGTTCCTGTGATCCAACCCGATGCAGGAGCTCACAAACGATGTCCATCGGCTTCAGTTAATTAATTCTTCGTGAAACACCGCCAATTTGCCTTTTTTTAATGTTATGTAGCTACTTTCCTGGCCATCATGTTTCATAAACTAAACGTTATAGGGAAGGTGAAATGGTTCTTTGAGAATTCAAGGTTTACAGGAATTCGAATATGTGAAGCTTCTAGGTAAAAGCGTGCGAAGTCGTTTTGCGCTAGCATTTAAAATGGAGTCGTAATCACCGATTAAAAGCACGGAGTTGTTCAGGCTTTTCCTCACAGCGCTGGAGAAAAGAGGAAAAGCTCGTTATGACATCATTGTTGCCGAAATTTCAGATGACCACTGCCTTCGTCCATATGCTGCCGAGCGTTTTCCGATGCAGTCAAACAATACTTCGTGGACTTTACGTTCGGCGGCGTTGGTTTTCTTTCTTGAACCAACTGTTTCTTTTCGGCCAATTACTACGCCATCGCACGTGACGTCATCGCTGCTGCATCTGCCGGTTGCTGTGCACTGCAGAGAAGCGTAAACGCAGACGTGGTTCTATTCGGCGGTTGGGCCTCCATTTCAAACGCTAGCACAAAAATACTCCGCATTCTTTACCAGCACGTTTCATACATTCGACCACTTTAAACTCGTAGAGTTCTAAAACCTCTTCACTTGTCCTTTAAAATATAAGCACACTTTGGTGCAACGGGTGCTTTTTAATTAAACAGGCAAAGTAAAAATAATAAACCACGCTTTTAAGAATGTTAGCTCTTGCTCATCACGTTTCGAGATTTCGTGGGGTCTGCTACTACCCTGAGATCACAGCACCATCTGTGGCAGCAACTAGAAAACAGTACATCTCGCATTGAGACTTGTAACGCCATCTACAATAGCATTGTAGAAACAACCACCTGCCGCGTGCAAAAGATGATGTCACGGTCCAATATGGTGGATAGAGGTACAAATTGGTATTTCCATTGGTGTACCACCCTTTAATTTCATTCATATCAATTGTAGGAAACCAAGCAGCTAACGCTCGTTACTTCGACGTCTTCCACACAGTGGCGGCCTTTTTCACTCACTAGACTAACGATGCGACCATCAAAAAGAATAACAGGTCTGTACAACTTCACAGATTGGTGGCTTGACTATAGTGGACTAGAATTAGGAGTAGTGGGTCGAGGGAAGGCGGCGGGCTGAAGCTGTTTGCGCCGACGCCGACAGATGGCGCTGCCGCTCCCTTCACCTGGCAAGCGCGCGCTCGCTCGCAGCAGCTCGGCGAGTAGCTGGTGATGAGGCAGGTATGCTCCTCAAGTTATTCGGGCTCTACGAGGCTAAATCTTACATCAGAAATTTATGGAAGAAAGGCAGATAGTCCTCTCTTGTAAAGTCATAAACGTTCCGTGTGACTTATGGCTGGCGAGCGTTCACTGTAGCTCACATAGGCATGTGAAAAGTGTGATTGCATTGGAAATATATACAAAATGGCTTAATTTGCAATAATTCGCAAATATTTCCGAGAAAACGCGAAGCTGCACTGGTGGAATTGAGGGAGCCGTGGACGAAAGCAACGCCATCGTAGTTCCAAAACTTGTGCAGTGCCCAGAGCTCAGATGGTTTAGGGACTGCTTAGCTGAAACGCATAATTCTCTCGAGGCTGACATAACTCCGCTGCTTCGTCATTCTGGGACGTAGTAATCGGTGATACATCCCCTTGTGTGCATTGCCTCTTGGCCGACAGGTCGCTGGGCACTTGCGAAGACGTTCTTTTTCTTGCTGGCCTCTCGCGCGAGGGCTTTTTGGACAGATACGCGGGAAGGTTGGGCAGAATTTTTGGTTCTGCATCTGGCGAAAGAAATGGCTTGCCACGTGGTATGCGCACCTCCTTGCCGTTGATGATATGCACATAGTCTCTTAAAATGTACTTCTCTTCAAAATGCAGCTCACACAGCATCCGTCATTCCTAGGGGCTTGAACGCACGATGCAAGTTGCGCTGCCCTGTGCGGCGCCTTGCTTCGTCTTCAGGAACCCCGAATAATGATAACTGCGGAGCATCCTTCACTCCATTGCAGCCGGTCCTACACCCAGAAGAAAACAATAGTTCCTCCGCCGAGGTTTGCTCTTCTCGTAATATCATGGGCTGCACAGCGCAGCAGAGGTGAAATCAGACGCACATGAATTAACGTACGGAGGAAAAACGCTTGCCCACGACGATCATTCTTGAAACCAGCGCGCGTACCCTACGTATATGCGTGCACGTGCTAAGATTGCCGCTCAAAATAGACACTTTTAGTTGGCCGTACGTAACGGGCTTACGTACGCAACGCTCACTGCGTTGCGTGCGGTACGAATGGCGCGTCCATCACACTTTTAGTTAGCCGTACGTTAGCGTCCTTCCGAGTGGACGTACCTAAAGCCCCTAAATAAACTAAAAGTAGCGACATCTCCTCCCTCCTCCTCCTCCTATGTCGGCGCTCCTTCTCTCGGCTTCTCCCGGGCGCCGACGGTGGCGGCACCTAGGCCGGGAGCAGCTAGCAGACGCTCCCCACCGTCGCCTTTTGGGCGGCCGGCAGACCGCGCGCCCAAATGAACTTTGTGTTGCGTTTTGTGACTTGGCTTCAGTCAAAATGACATCATGAAATGAGAGATTGAAAAATCAGTTACTGTAATAACTACCCAGACCAACGTTGGATTGCTTTGGAGGTAATAAAGTGCAGTGAAGTGAAGTGAAACTTCTTGTTCTTCGATCGCTTTGACTGCGGAGTACACGTTGGAAGTGGCGCGCGCTAGCGAGTTCGCGGCATTAGAGTGACTACCATCGCTCGACGAGTGGCTTTCTCGTCGCTCGAGCTTTGGCGCGCAGCGGACCGCGCGCCCGCATGATTTTTGTTGCATTTTCTGCCTCCGACTCGGCCGCATTGAGATTGTGGCGTGGGAGATACAAGGCATGAAAAAAAATATCGAGCGTGACCTTTCATAACTGAAGAAAGAATACACAAGTGTTAACACGTCACCACTCCGCATTAAAAGCCATGAGGAGCTTTTCCAATGTCGAACTTTGGAAATGGTCTGGATCATTGCGTGCGCCCCTGCGTTAGTGATTCATTTGACACCCCCTATCCACGTTACATAGCTCCACGCAGCGTAATTTTCGCAGGAATTCGCGGCAGCGACGACGGCCTCAACCCAAAATGTCTGAAACTATGTTTTACAGAGGTCCTTGCTTGCATTCTCAAGTATTATCCACGCAGATATCGAGTATTCAAGCGACTGGTGCGTTAATGTGCCTAGGCACAGTAATGCCCGATTTCGGTTTAGAACCCTGCTTGAAAAATACGTTCAGCAATGCACGCAACATGAAAGCTAGACCTTAATCGCAAGCAGCATGAGCAGCAGGAGCTTCAACAATATGTACCACACCTTTGGTGTCGAGATCGTGAGCGAAGGAGTGCAACTGTAACAAAACAAATACGTCTAGCGATGCGTTCAACATGAAAGCTAGACCTGCACCGCGAGCAACATGAGCAGAGTAGGCTCAAACAGCGAGTACCGCCCCTTTAGTATCGTGTCCGTGAGCCCAGGAGTCCAGCTGCAGCAACGCAAATACGGCAAGCAATGCGCGCAGCATCAAGCCTGGACCTGCATAGCGAGCAACGTAAACGGCGGGGCTCGAACAACATGCGAACGAGCCCGACTGAAACCAAGCCGACACGCCGCGCAATGCGAGCAACATTAAACCTGCACTTCAGCACGGCTTTCGTACCCGCTAGCGAAAGAGTCTATTTAAAATCATGCCAAATGGCATTTAGTGCGAAGAAAGGCTGCAGCCGCTGGCGCTCCACGCGAAATCATCCGAAAAAACACGACTGACAACTGAAAAACGACGACTTATCGCACAGAGACGCGGATCCAGAACATTATCGAAGTTAGCCCGGCCGATCCTGTGCAGCCAAACCTTTCGGCGAGCCGCGTTGCTTTTTCTGGAAGGAATTACAAAAAATCTTTTGCCACTGCCACCTCGGTTGTTGCATCTATACGCGCAACAGAAGCTCGGCATCGCCGCAACACGTAGACGCCGTCAAAGATGAAAAAAAAAACGCTTCCCGCCAAAACTGTTGCACAGAAAGAAAACGAAGCGCGACTCCCAGCCCCAGCAATGGCGCCGGCGTCTGCCGCGGAGCCAAAAAGCGCGCGCTAACACGTGACTACGGCGCCTCGGCCAATGGGAGGCTCGATTCTCCAGCGGCGCGCCAGGAGAGGAGGAGTGTCGGAAAGTTCAAAGCTTTTCGCTACTTTTGTTTCATTGAGGGGCTTTAGACGTACCAAGTGCATCCTAAAATTCTCCGCTGTGCATCTCCGCGCCATCTGGCGCAAGAAATAAGAACTGATGCTTGAAAAGTTCTTGACATCAGTCAAGCCAAGCCTCTCGCCAATCCTCCTCCAGCCGTTCTCGCTGTTTTGTTTGCTTCAGGTTGTGATTCTCGTGTGCTCCGCGACTACCACAGTAGCTATCGAAATGCCGAGAAGCATTTAATTACTGGTAACGAAGCTGGCTGCATCACGAGTATTTTTTTTGTTCTAAGAAAAACTATGCAAGCAGAAGAAAATGAAATAATTGACTAAAAGCCAGAGAAGTGCTCCGCCAGGTGTCGTTGCTACTATGTAAACACGGTTAGTCCTACAGCTTGAAAATCGCCAAATTATTTGAAAAACAGGGGCTAGTTATCGCTTATACTGCTGCGTGTTAGCGAGAGTGTGCGAAATAAAAGCGAACCGCTACCATTTGAGCGAGCTATCCCGTCGGAGAATGCAGCGGCGACATTTATTTCGAAGCGGGCGAGTTGGGCGCCGCCATCTTGTCAACGCAACCCGTAACGTGCCCGTAGCGCACGCACGCAACGACACGATGCGTGCGTACGTACGCAAGCGGCCCAGCGGTACGGAACGTTCTGCGCATGCGCACTCGCGACCCGCAACGTTCCTGCGTACGTAACGCCGTTCCGTACGGCCAACTAAAAGTGTCTATTGTGTTCTGTTTCTCGTACGGTCAGTGGATGGCCCCTACCTGTTTCCTGGAGAAAGTCACGGGGTACACTGAATCACGGTGTGCACTGAATTGTCTTCTGAAAATGGAATTTGGGGAATTACACCTATGTTAAACAGCATAACAGAGCATGACACACTGAAAATGCACTCCAAGGCAGAGCGCGCTCCCCGTGTAACAAGCCGGCGCCTATCGCAGCGAGCTCCGGAGTATGAGGGGGCTGCCAAGTGAAAGGCGCAGCAGCGCCGCCGCGCGGCCACCCCAGATTTCGGCGCCGCCTGCTTCACGCGCTCCGCTGGCGCGGAGCTTCACTCGCCCCACTACTCCTATTTCTAGTACACTATAGCTTGACTATACGCTGCCCTAGGTTTAGTGCGATAGCGCGTCTAGAGGGCGCGACTGAGCGAGAGGAATAATGGTGCCGGGGCTTACTTTCGGGAATGTGTTTCTGTGCTTAAGGGCAGAAGTTAAATCGAGATTAGACGTAAATCAGAGAGCTGTTGGAAGATTAGCACGAGGTGCCCACAGAAAAACCACAAACGAGGCAGTACAAGGGGATAGGGCTGGGCATCGTTCGAAGCTCGGGAAGCTAAGAGTAAAATGCTATATGAAGAACGCCTGAGGAAATTGGACGATAAAAGGTGGGCAGCTAAGGTATTTAAATGCTTATACAGAAAGAGCGTTGACTCACAGTGGCGGAAAAGAACTAGGAAACTAACCAGTAAGTATACCGGACATGAGGACGGAGAAAGAAAGAGCATTAAACGACAGGTTAAAAACGCGGAAGTTAAAAATTGTATTATTTCAATGGAGAAGAAGCATAGTGTAGAACTATATCGATACTGGAAAAGGCAGATCAGGAAAGAATTTTTCTGTGATAACTCAAGAGGCAGTGCCCTACTCTTTGGAGCTAGGTCAGGATGTCTTAGAACGCGCAGCTACAGAAACAAATTTAACGAAGATGATGACACATGTGCTGTGTGTGGCAGATTTGTAGAAACAATTGAACATCTCATACTCAAATGTGACGGTATCCATCTGGATGTCGATGAAAGCACAGTCACTCTTCCTGAGGCTCTAGGGTTTAACAATGGTCATGTAAATAAATCTGCCGTGGAAGTTAGCAAAAAGCGATTGGAGGGTTGGTGGATTGGTGGCTGAAAAGCAGAGAGGTGACATCAGGTTAGAAGTGTAGGAAACCGTAGTGAAAGAAGATGACGAATCTTAACGAGAATTAACCACACAGCTGAACAAAAATAAAGAAGAAAAAGCTGAGCATGGTGGCAATTGCCACCACCCCGTTTCAAAGGGGGCGGGGGAAAGACAATATCGTTTTTATCGTTTTTATCTTTTTATCTCTGTCGTCACCAAGCAGCACAGGACTGCCGGCGCGAGTAATCTCTTTTTTACCTAGTGTCGTTATTATGTCTTTCCCCGTGCCCCCTTCACTGCCACTCTTTGGTGCTTGTGTCCTCAGGAGCGTACCCGGCGCCTGGCCGACCAGAATGACCGAATTCTTCTTGTTTTTTTTTGGCTTCTGTATTTTGTGGGTCAATATGCGCCTGCGCGCTTACCCTGTTTCCTTTGGTTTTATTGTTATTTGCCTTGATTTGCGCATGTGCCCTATAATCACGGGTTTTGGGTGCTGTATATCGCCCTCCTTCGAAACTAAAGTTGTTAGTTCAGCACCCTGTGTGTCTCGTCTCTCCTTCGTCCCTCGTCTGTCAGCGCGGCATGTTGAGGATGTCAAACCAACTTGCCCAGCAATACAGCCTGCTCAGGAAAATATGACAAGCAACAAGATTTTTGAATATACCCTGAAAGTGCCCTTGAATGAGCGCATGTGGCCGGGCATAATCTCTGGCGGTTACTGCGGCAAAAATGCCCACCATACCGGCTTCTGCCTCACACTCTAACGCTTAAGCGACGCTGGTGACATCACCTGTTCTCTAGCCGCACCATCTATACTGTGTTGGCGACGGGATGCGACTTCTAGGCGTGGCAGGATTTACTAATATTTGAACACATCAGAAAGAATATTTCACGACGCTAACCACCAAGAACGGCGGTATACCGCCATTATCGCTGCAAAGATCGTTTGATCTTGATTTTTTTTTTCTTTTTTTGTCGCAGTAGAAATGCAAGCGTGACGTTATCGTTTTTTCGTACAAAAGCTGGCGCAAAAACACGACATACACAAGAAAGGTAGACAGTACAACGCGCTACTGACAACTGATCCTTTATTGGAAAGAAACACGTAATATATAGGCACACCGTCAACCCACCTATCAGCTGCAGCAAACGTCACAATGATGTAAAGGGTCATAAAAGCGATAAAAGACACAAAGACTGAAAACACGACACGTTTTTGCGCTAGCTTTTGTACGAAGAAAAAATGCACCAACTAGCCCAGCAACAAGTGTTACTTGGTTATCGTTTTGTTTGCGCCGCTGCTTAACGTGCACTTCCGACGTATGCCCCATTGCATACATGGTGAGGGCAGCATCCTATCAAACTCCTCTCTCCGAGCAGCGTGTGTTTCCAGCCTTTTTGCTCGCCTTGAAGAGCTTGTGTAATTTTGTGCTTGAAAAACGGTTCGAAGAGCGTTGGAAGCTATTCCCGATGCCCCTCGGCGAACGCTATATGTCTCATGAACGATCTTCGCGCAGGGAATCCGAGATGGCAACCTATCAAAGGTAGATAGATAGGCAACCATCGGATTTTCGCGTGTCTTTACTGAAGCCATGTTTTCTACGATGGATGACGATATGTATGCCCTTCTTTGGGAATCCGAGATGGCCCACTTAGGAATCCGAGATGCCCATTGTCAAAGGCAGTTAGGCAACCATTTTATCTTTGCTGTGCCTTTACACAAGCCATGTTTTCTACGATGAACGATATGTATGGGCCCTTACTTTAGTCCTACGCTGTTCCATTCAAATCAGTGCCAGGCTTGTGCAGCTTATGCACTGCCGAAAATTTGACTAAGCATATAACGGCGTCAAGCTAAACTGTTACCAAACGTATCCTTATATGCCGGTTTCAAAAGGTCGCATCGTGATTAAATTTCCTTGCTCAAGGAATTTATTCCGTCACTGGGTAATAAATCTGGCTGATCTGATTGCATTTCTTTCGCCAAATGAGGGAGCATATATGTAACATGACCCTGTTCTATTACTTTCTTGTGTCGGCATTTTTTCGTCATGTTGATGGAAAGCTCCTCGTGGGAGGTTAGGGTCCCCTTCGACTTAAGCCTAATCAGATCCGGTACAGGTTAAGCGCGTTCGCTTTCTAATGGCATGTGCAAAGAAAGGCACTGTTGTATAATGACAATAATCGGCAGTTACAAGCAATATTTAATGTCAATACATTCAAATAACATTCGACTTCAATTTCAGCTTTCATCCAGTGGTTCCTGTCCTCTCTCAATCAACGTTCGAAACATGGAAAGAGCAACAAAACCTTCAGGCCCTTCTTAACCACGTACTTAAAGGGGCTCTGAAACACCTTTTAAGGAGAGCACATCAACACTCTCAGTCACTGCATTGTGTTGTCATGAGCCCCTGAGCCAAATAATACACTCCTACACGTAGCAGAGGAACCACAATCATTCGCCAAAGTTGGCTAGTCCCTCCCGGCGACTTTATCGTGCTCGCGCCCTCCTCCGTCGCTCGCACCTGCTTATACGAGCTGAGAGATGGCTATTGGTTAGATTCTTTCAGACGTCAGGCAGCTACCATGGCCGCGGCCAATGAGCCGCGTAGCTCCGGGGGTTCGGAAGCTCCGCCCCCGGAGGTGGGGCCGGCGGAAGAACGCTAACTTTTTAGCGGGCAAAAAAGGGACGAGAGAAGAGGGAAAGGCGCGAAGACACTGAAATTCAAATTTTGACGACAATAACTCAGATTTTACAAAGCGCGTCAAAAGAAATTCTTGCTGGACACTATTTGTGATGGAACAACGCAAAACACCGGGACAAGCGACAAGCGCTGCCAAATGAGCAACCAACACAAATGAGTAACTAACATGCCCAAGCTGCTGTCCGGGTGCTTTAATCTCCCAGGCATACCGCAACTTTATTCGAGCCCCTTTTAGAGCCCCTTTAAAGAAGAAAATACGATAGCTTTTAGGTTGCCTGCTGTGGTGCTTACAATGAGTGTTTAATAATACATCGTGGGAGGGAACAGCGCGAAACAAAACGACAGACAAAGCAAGAGGACACAAAGACGAGCGCTGACTCGAGACTGAATTTTTTTATTGAAAAACGAAAACATATATACATCACAATCACGTGAACAAACAGAGCAACGAGCATTGGTCTAGCGGAATCAAGACCATCAAACGCACAATATGCCACGTGGTGAACTCCGAACAAAAGCACCCCTGAGAACCGAAATGAAGCAAGTCACGAATTATCTAAAAACGATACTTCTTTGTCAACTAATGCCAAAGAAGGCTGGCTGATACACTGTGATTCTTTCTTCCGTATGAAATAAGCTTCCATAATCTTCCTTGTCAATTTATCCCGGTGTCTAAACAAAATTTTAGTTTTTGTGACCAAAGGGCGGCACTTTTTCGGTCACAAAAACTAAAATTTTGTTTAGACACCGGGATAAATTGACAAGGGAGATTATGGAAGCTTATTTCATACGGATGAAAGAATCACAGTGTATCAGCCAGCCTTCTTTGGCATTAGTTGACAAAGAAGTATCGTTTTTAGATAATTCGTGACTTGCTTCATTTCGGTTCTCAGGGGTGCTTTTGTTTGGAGTTCACCACGTGGCATATTGTGCGTTTGATGGTCTTGATTCCGCTAGACCAATGCTCGTTGCTCTGTTTGTTCACGTGATTGTGATGTATATATGTTTTCGTTTTGCAATAAAAACTTCAGTTTCGAGTCAGCGCTCGTCTTTGTGTCCTCTTGCTTTGTCTGTCGTTTTGTTTCGCGCTGTTCCCTCCCACGATGTATCAGTACAAACTCGCCCAGTTATCCATCCTTCTTCAATGTGTTTAATAATCTCGCGATTTCCCGCCAAAACTCCGGTTCGAACCGGTTCCATTGCCCTGATATGGTATGCGTGATGATCACCTTCTGGAATGTTCGAGTACCTTCCCATAGATTATCATATAAGATTACGCTAATCCGACCTACTAATCCACCTTAACCCTTTTCTCGCGTGGGCCTACTTCCAAAATACTGGGGGCCCTTAGGAATATTGGGGGAAGGCCACGAGAACAGAAAACTGGGCAAGTTGGAACGGATTCATCTTAAAGGGTCCCTGAAATGGTGTCCATGTAGGCAAAGAGAAGTCGAAGTATTGATAGACATTGAACGATCCATCATCCTACCGCAAAAATTTTTGATCTACCTTGTGCGGAACCAGAGATAATGGCTATTAAAAATGACCACCAGCCTTTTCCCTCTCAACTCGTACACCGGAGCGAACCATAAAAAAATAAAGATTACAGGCCGGGACCATGCTCCGCCCACAAATACGTCATCGACGAGATCGGTTTGTTTACTTCCGGTTGACGCGCTCTTTCGCTCGATCGCTCGCTCGCTCGCTTTCCCGCTGTCTGCTATGTTCACCTGTGTCTCGCAACCGTCGCTGCGGCTTCTCTCGTACTATAGACCCCGAGCTGAAGGAACGACTTTTGCGGATGAGTGCCGAAATGGGATTTCAGCCTTAAGGCGGGGACGCATGTGCGAAAAGTGTGTGCGATTCGCTGCGGCGCGCCGTTGTGAACGACGTCGTAACAACCGATCGCAGCTCGTCGCCTGCGTCCAACCTGCTGGATGTCTACGACAAGCCGCGCGCGGAAAACGCAACGACGGGAAGCGGGAGCCAATACGAGTGCGGAGAGCGGCAGCGTCATGATGCCGTACAGCGCGCTGCTCAGGGCGCTCGGGGCCGAGCCACGCCGGACCGGCCTGCCAGCCTTGATGCCGGCCACCGGCGACTGAAAAACGCGCTAGTATTGTTTGTTCTCGTCCATAGCAAGCCCTTGGATAGATGCATGTCAAAAATGCATAATTTCTGACGATCGTTGGCCAATACCGAGTTGCTGGTAAAGGTAACGACTGTGATACGAGCAGATTTCTTGCCACAACCGTCTCGCAGCTGCCGCTGGCCCGACGCGGGGTCCGGCTCGCCTGGCGCCCGCTCGCTTCGCTGCAGAAGGAGTCGCGGAAAGTGACCATACTATTATTTTATTGTGAGATGATGCTGTTGACTGCAAAGCGATGTGTAGAGTAAGCCTTGTATTATAGCTCAGGCGACTTCCGAAGCGCCGGACGCTGCAGCTTCGATGCCAAAGAGGCAATAGGCCTAGCGACGACCACGGCAGCCAGGCAGCAGCAGAGCTCGTCGCCCTGAGCGCCCGCGAGCGGTGCCATTGCCGAAAGCTCGCAACATAAGCAGGCGTGCTTTGTCGCTGCTCGAGAAGTATTTCTGATAACAAGGCGATCTTGCCTTGTGATATTTGTACACCATCCCAAGCAGCGCTCAGGCATTGCTGCACGGCGGCGAAGTGCGACACCGGTTGTGAGCGGAGCTTGGGTAGGGCGGCGCAGCGATGCTCACCGCTCCGTGTCTCCCTGCTTGTAGTGGGGCGGCAGTTCGCAAGCGACGATCGGTGCAGCGCGTCGGCCAAGCTTTTAAGGACACGCCGTTCAGAAATCGAGCGCTGAATACTGACGACGACGACGGCTCGCTCACTTCCATCTTTCGGCAGACAGTGCCGAAGGGCAACATCTTGCCGAACCCTGGCTTTGCAACCAACGACACAGCACGGCCGGTCCATTTTGATTGCGCATGCGACGGAGGTCGCGACAGAAATCAGTAGTGCGGTGACTCCAAATCGCACCTCGATTCTCGATTCGGTTCGACGGCGGCGCCGGCGGAGTGACACAAGCGGCACGAGCAGACGAAAACATTGTAAACCGGAAGTGCAGTACTAATTTCTGACACCGAACACACAATAACTGCGTAAACATGCATATAAACGACCACTCTGCTTGCTGAAATGCGAAATGTTTCCGAAAAGAGTAAGAGTGTTAAGTATCTAGAGCTTCTAGTTTGTTAAATGCGTGATTTCACGTTGGCACCGCGAACCAATCATAGCCCAGCACTTGTGACGTAAAGAGTACAAACTGACGTAATGAGTACGGATTCGGGCGGAAGTTCACCGCCGCTGGTCGCCGCGAGGCTCGGGAGAGGTAGTTTTTGAAAATGTATTGTAAATTATCCACTCGCCTTTGATGTATTGTACGCGGCATGAACGTTCAGTGGCCTACGCTCTACATAATGCAAGTATTTGTTTGCCAACCTCAGACACCCCTTTCAGGGACCCTTTAAAGCAGCGCGATACACAGGACGAGTGAAAGAAACAAGAGACAAGAGAGAGAGAGAAGAAGAGAGAGAGTTTGCGCTCGCGTCGTCTCTTGTTTCTTTCACTCGTCCTGTGTATCGCGATGCTTTAAGGGGAAGGCCAACTTTTATATTTTGGAGGTCCTCACATTCTGAACTTAGGCGGTGCCCTATGACTTGTCCGCAGGTGATCACGCAATGTTCATGACGTCACGACCTTCCTAATCGCTTTCATAGATCGCGAGGAGTCCTCATACTACTACTGGCGCAGTGGTGCAGGGTTTAAGCCCTGCAGCACTGCCCCGACAGGTTGCTCTTTAAAACTCAGCCACCGGTGGGGGCTTGTGAGACCCAGGTTGTTCTTCCCGAGCTCCTGTGAGCCTCATGCGCAGCGACACAGTCGGCAGGTGACAACTGCATTTCATTTGGCAACGGTAGGCAGTTTGCTTACAGAACGGTTGGCAGGTTGTTTGACGTTACAAGGTCACATGACCTCTCTCGACCAATCAGAGAATTTAGAATGGAATTTCAAATTTAGCGGTGCTCTCCGATTGGTCAGTTGGGGTCACGTGCCCCTGATGACGTCACCAGGAATTGACCAATCAACAAATTTTTTGCGGAGAAGCAGGTAACTTCATGATGATAGCTTAAATGCCATCCTATTAATAATGTGTAAACAATCGATGGAAACGTTATTTTCGCACTTAATTACCAACCTGTTCAATGAAGGAAAAACCAGAAGGCATCAATCTTGATCTCGTGGGCACCACAACACGACTCGCATGTATTACGTTCTCGCGATCCAGCTGAACACGTTCACGAGAATCGCCTACGTTTGAACACGTTTGTAATAGCCATAGACTCGGCTTGACTTCCTGCACACGAGTCACCGTCGCCGCGCTTTATAAAACCAGTCATATTGCTGGTTTACATCTGTCAAATTACAGCTTTACTTCCACCTTGTCTTGACGTAGATTGCACGGCTAGTGTTGGAAACGAATTAACAATCTTTCTAAAACAAACCGTGCAGCTCACATCAACAGCCTATGCAAACTGCAAGCATCAAGTCTAATGTAAGAAGCAAATATTGGCAAAAGCGATCACAACTTTTCCAAAACTGCTCGCTGTACGGCGCGCGCAGTCGCGGCTGGCACCGTACATCACCTTCGTCACGGTGGAGGGGCCAACACGGCTGCTCGCGCTGGCGGACGCAGCCTTTGCTCCACAGTTTTTTTTTTTTTTTGCTGTGGCGATGGGAAGTGCGGTGCGTTTGGTGCGCATAGATTATACGAAAACTGGTGGAGTCATATACTTATGTGAAGTGTAGTATATGACGGGCAGGGACCAGTTTTGGTAGACTCAGTAGTTATCACTTCACGGGCTTTGTTTTCAAAGCTGGCCGAAAAATCGATGTTCGGCAGGCGTTAAAGGTAGTGGAAGAGAGCTGCGCTGGCCTTCTCACTTTTTAAGTGGCAGGAAAGTATTTATGCACACGAGCGAAGTAAACCGACAGGAACGTGGCGTCATGCACGGAGTGCCGCGAGGCAGTGTGCTGAGCCCATTTCTCTTAACTTCGGAATGGTGGATTTACCACGAAAGCTACATCCCGGTTTTCCGTGTTCACTAGTACGCCGACGATGTCTGCGTTTCGCCTTTTGTCGGAACTATACGGGCCTCATCCAGTTGACCTTGCGCGCAGGTCTGGACACCACGGACTGCTTTATCAAAAAAGAGGGATGATGCGCTCACAAGCAAAAACAATTGTTCTGCATTTCCTTCGAAAGCATCTGAAGGATTTTCGACTCTAAGCAGCATCATCTTCTGGGTGTACTCCTAGACAGATAACTCTCTTGGGCCCCACATATAAAATCTGCCAAAGATCACGAAGCTCCATCGTGAACGTGTTTCACGTATGTCTTGGGGCAGTTATATATATATATATATATATATATATATATATATATATATATATATATATAAACTATGCATTCTTCTCCCATACTACACGGACTCTCGCGAACCTTGGAGAGATATATAGAACGAAATCCTTTATTGAAGAGCAGAGATTTTAGCCGGAATAAAAAAATTCGCTGACATGGTACTCTGCGTGTGGAAGAGAAACATGGAAGTAGAGAGGCGCAAAAAATTATGAAGTATAAAGAAGTAGAAAAGGAAAATAAAAACTATATATTAAAAGAATAAAAATAAATGGACATTTAATTTGGGATGAGGTCCACGAACCAGTAATGCTACGTGATATTAAATGGTGAGGTGAAATGCATTATTCACAACAACGCAGGCAACACGGACAAGAGGGAGAATAGACAAAACAAGAGCTTTTTTTTTTCTATTCTCCCTCTTGTACACGTTTCCTGCGCTGTTGTGAATAATAAATATGTACCACCTCGCCCAACTTTTTTCACTTATCGAGGTGAAATGTCTTACAAAGTGGATGACAAAGATCACTGAATGAAGAGTGCATAATGATGCAATTTGCGGAGATTAGAGTTTGTCGAGTAGACCAACTTCGTCTAAACAGACAAATAAAAAACTGACTGCACGTTCCTGCTGCGTAAAACAAGCTAGGGTACCGAACACACAGTCCATTGCTAAAGGCACTTGGGTGAGTGGCTCCACACAACGTTCATAGTACGCACGCTCGTCGGCATACGCTGCACTGCTTCTATTTAGCTGAACTTCTCTCAATCCCCACGGTTCACTTCTCCTAAATGGGACTGCAAGCTGCTTGCAAATGGGACTGCAAGCTGTGCAAGATGATAAACAGTTTCTAGATGGTGTGGAAGACTGGTTTGGGTGGTAGCCTAGATTTGAGATGTGGGTTCATAGAGTGAAGAAAGGGATAAGTGCGTGACGGTGAGTTCCACGACCGATTCTTTTCTTCAAAGGCATATCTTTGGGCTAGTTTGGGCACATCTGATTTTGTGAAGGAAATCTTTGTGTACTTCTGATACTTTAGTCTTTTGCAGCCCCCTTCATCTGCGTCTGCGTTGGCTAGGATGCCACAGTTAGCTGGTATCCACTGAAATGTTACGTAGTTGCCTGCGGCAGTACCCAAGTGATGTAGGTATGCAATGTTGAGAGAAACTGGCTCATTTGTTTCCTTGAACAGGTTTTACAGAGTTTGTAGCGCTGCTTTGGAGTACATGAATATCACCCATCGGCCAGGCGTTCGGCGCAGGATATAGGAGACAGCTTCTTTAACATCGAGAAGTTCAGCTGTCGTGGACGATGTCTGCCGCCTGCAAAGGCTGTTAGCTAGGGGCCTCCGTTTGTGTTTGGGAATTCCCTAAGCAACACCCAGCGCTCTGGTCATTGAAAAAGCACGGCAGCTTCCGTTTGAAGTGCTACAAATAACAGAGACTTGCAGGCACATTTGTCGTTTGGTGCCCCATCATGAAAAGTACCTATTAGTTTCCGCACTGCACGAACGAGATGGAAGCCATATGCATCGTTTCTCACCACCACCTACTTCTTACAATTTATGCATTTTGGAAAGGAGGCACAGCGAATCACTCGTGACCGCTATTTAAACTTGCAGTAGAGTTGTCTATCGAAGGGATACTTAAGAACCGTGAAGCCATTAGGCCAGTGGCAGACGAGTGCGCTGCAAAAATGCGCAGTCATGGCACTGACATGATTCCTCGAAGACAACGGCATCCTTGGGAATTACTGTAGGTGTGACTTAAATTGAATTACTAGATGTTAGAGCTACTACCACTCTTCTAGGTGTCTTATGAGTGTCTCCAATATGTTTAGTGTTAACTTTCCTGTGCTAACATTATTAATTCATGATTGTGATAGTGTCCGGATGACCTTTTTTTAGGTTCACATTCATGTGTCTGCTATTAAGTCATTGTTGGGTCCGCATGTCCTTGCTTATTTCTTTGTTTCTATATCCTTGCTTATTGCTACGCTCTTATGACTTTACTTACTGTTGCGTTATGATGTGTCCCTACTCAGCATTGTTCATTATTCTCTTTACTGATTACTTTGTATCTACAATGATAATGTTTGCACATTAAAGTTATTTCATCTGAGCTGGGCACCTTGTGCACCCTGTTTTCTATGTGTATGTGGTCGCTGTGTGGTGTTTTGTTGAACTTCATATCATTAGTGGAATGGTTTCTTCCAATATGTGAAAAGCAGTGGCCGGCGCCGCTACCAGGCGCCAGCCTCTTCTTTAATGTCCACGTAAATGAATAAAATGGACCCTTACTGCCCTCTCCCTCTGGCCGAAATATTGCTGTTATCAAATTATTGTCAGCATCGTCTCTGGAACGCAGAGCCACAAATTTTTTGCAGCCGCAGCTTTTAAGCGCCCGCTCCTGGATATCGCGCCGTCGTCGTATTAGTAGTAGGAGTAGTATGTCGTAGTAGTCGTCGGCGTACCCAATCGGTGCGTCGTCGTTGGGACCACTCGGAGGGCGGTTACCTTGGAAAAAACGGTATGACGCGATAGCAGGGATAGGTTAACCGGTGGATGGTTACCACCGGAACCCAGCCGGAGATTGGTTACCGTAGAAGTAGGAGGGTATCGCGAGAGCGGAGGAATTAAGGAGGGTTAACGTGGAAAGAGGGTCCGGGGAGAGCGTTAGATGGCGCAGCCGGAGGGTGGTTGCCACGGGTATTATCAGAAGGGTGGTTGCCGTGGAAGGAGGAGGGAGAATATGTCGAGAGCACAGAAATGTAGCACGGTCCGTCTGCGGCAGCTGCTGCGAAACGCGCCGCCCGAGGAGAGGATCATCGTTTGCGCCGCGCTCCTAGAGCGGTGGACTAGAGAGGAGACCTAGAGGAACAGTGAATATGTGCGGGAAACAAAAAAGTCTCTAAAACTATACAGATACGAACTCACTCTGGCATCCTTTGCCTCAACATATCGTAAAATATACGCACAGTCTAACGCGATTTGAAGGTGACCACTTCAAGCATAAGTCATTCAAAAAAATTAGGCATCACTGCGGCGACCCGCATTGGGAGAATGCGAATGCATTGACGCCTCCTCGGCACTCGTCGCCTCTCTTTATCATTTTCTTTTTGTTTGTTAGTTAATTTAACTACTGAATTAGCGTAATTATCTTATGCTTTAACTGAAGATATATTTATTTACTCTGATTATACCTTCTTTTATCTCAATCAACCATTTTGGTTTTTCGAAATTTGGCACCGTGGTTGCCTTCCCGCCATATCCCCATCCAGCCTATTCAGCCGTCCAGTGGTTTTTGCTGATAATTAATCTATGTCAATGAAACTTTTTGTTCAATTAATTATCACTCATCAAATACATTTCAATTTAATTAAAACTGTTTTTTTGCATTCTTTTGCTTATTTTTCCACTATTTTGCCGTCCTGCGGCTGTTTCCCCGTCCACTCACTATATCGACGTCCGCGCTATTTCGGAAGGTGCGGAGACCGCCAGATGTCTAAGTCATGGCCCCGACGACCTCGTTAGGTATTTTAAAGCGCTGGCCCTTAAGGCGAAGGTGCCCGGCCTACGCATAGTAGTCGGTGCTGTCAACATCAAGCATCCGCTATCAGTGCGAGGAAAATTCGAGCGGATGCCCGTGCGGCGTTAGCTGACGGTGTCACCCGCAAGCACCGAGGCGCAGTGAGTCAGCCGCGATATAGAGGGCTCGAAGCGCAGAGCTCTTATTAGTTCCAGCCAGTCCCGGAATTTCCATTTGCGGGTGGACCTCGCGTACTTCAAGTCAGTTGCATGGAGGAACAGCGTCGTGCTGAAGATTGGGCGTAGAACGCTGCGCGTAAACGAGGGGCCAAGGACTGCAAGCGCAGTAAGGGCAGTCGCATTCACCTAAGCGTTCCCGGCGGGGGCAATGGGCCGATGATAAACGTAAGCCACGCACGAACCCTGTTGTGTGAGTGAGTGAGCTCCAAGCCGCCCGTAAGAGACGGCAGGATCCTCAAGTTGGGGCCCGCGAGAGAGAAGCCGCCCGTGAAAGACGCGTCGATCAAATTCGTAGTTTGTAGGGAGGGATACATTGTAAAAGCAAAGATTAAACCAGCTGCTCTGATCATGCGCATTACCACGTATGTGTAGAAGACATATTCCTTCTTGCTCTTCGCTTTCCGGTGTCGAGTTATGCGTGAAACCCCATTACCAGTACTGGAGGACGAGGGCACAGAAACGCTCTAGAAGCTTTCTGACGAGATCGCAAACGTTCATGTCAAAGAAGGAAGAAATGATCGAAGTGAATGACAAAAAAAGGCCAGAGTAAAATCCTTGCAACGCAGAGACAAAAATAGGCTAGGGCAAGAAAATGATTTTTTTTTTGTACTGAATTGAACGGTGCAACCAAAAAGAGCAACGGAAACTGTACCGAACGGCTAGACGTCGTCCGTCATTCTCCTGTGAGTAAGAATGATGGACTAGTGCAATGCAGTTCGCTGTGTCGTCACAGCGAAGCCTGGGCACCATCGTAGAGACTGGAAATGTTCGCTTTGAAAATAAAAATGAAAATGTTCGCTGTTGAGCTTTGAGGCTTTGATTTCAAATCTCCCCGTCCTACAGGACGCGGATGGCTCTAATATTTTTCAGAGGCGATCATGACGGCCCGTTCTGCTAAGGCTGGTGGTTTTAAGCCGAGTGATGACATACCCATTTCAGCTCCTGTCATTAATGTGAAGGCCTGGGACTCTGATGCTGTCCCTTTATGGTAGTGAGTCCTCACTGAGGACTCAAGTCTAAGGATTGGTCAAGGGTTGGTCTACGTTGGCTGGGGCCGAAGGGTAAGAGCAACTCTGACTTTTCTGGGGAGCAGACGAGGCCGCGTTTAGCCACGTAGGCTTGCACAGTGTTTTTGCTGCTTCGCGAAGCCTGTACTCCATTTCCGCGTTGGAATAGCCTGTGTCCAAATGGTAATGTCATCCGCGTAAAAGGAGTGCCGCAGATGCGATACTTGGTTTAGCTGGGCTGAGAGATGGATGGGAGCAATATTGAAAGTAAGGGCTCAGAGGACAGCACCCTGTAGCGTGCCGTGTGTACGGAATTATATTTGGCATGAGTGTGCCAGACTGAGGTGGGCAGAGATCGTGCGATGGTGAAGAAATCCCTCTACATATGTATATATTGAAAGGGTGGTCTATTTGGTGACGCTGAGGACGACGGAAGCAGCGGTGAAGCAGTGGTGGTCCGCCGTCGGTCAGGCTGAACAGGGTCTCTCTCGGTTGGTTGGTTGGTTGGTTGGCCTCAAATAAAATGACACATACCCACTGCGGGAGAGTGGTCAAGACAGGTGGTGAACTGCTGGAAAGAGGAGCATTTTTAGAGGAAAGGGAGTAGTAACAGGGTATAGGCTGACAGATTGGACGACGCAACGACTGGGGACCTGTTAGCTGGGAGATCGAAGACGGGACGATGGCTTTTTGTGCGAATTCGAATGCAATGCATGTAATGGTTCAATTTTGCACTGACTGAAAGAGAGCGGAAAAAATAATGATATAAATTTTTGAAAGCAGAAGAATAAATAACAACAACAACAACACTAATAATAATAATAATAATAATAATAATAATAATAATAAGAAGAAGAAGAAGAAGAAGAAGAAGAAGAAGGAGAAGAAGAAGAATTAAAAAAAATTAGCATGGGCGTCGCTGCGTTTCTAGAAGAAAATTTTGGACAGCACAGCGCACACTCCTGTTGCTTCGTCCAAGCGATGAAGCGCAGTGGACACAGGCAGACCCAGGTGGTAAAACGTAATTTCTAATCGGCGCCTCCTCAAAGAAGAGAAGCGGCGGCAGAACAGCAGGTAGTGATCCACTGTCTCAGGCTGGGCACAAAATGGGCACAGTGGAGAAACCGCCACACCAGAGAGAGGCCCTTGCTAAGGAATCGGCAACCTCATTTAATTGAATGCCCATGTGCCCCGGTACCCAAAGCAGCCGCACCGAAGTTAGATGGAGCGGGATCAGCTGCTTAAAGAGGCGCAATACCCGAGATTCAGTGGGTGATGATAATGTAGAGCTCTCTCGGAGCGATGGCAGTGCGGCTGGGCTAATGCCCGTCTTCGTCTTCACAATATATCTGGTGCTGCAGTTGATGTGGCTCATGTTTTCCAAGGTAGAGTGGCGCTATACGTTATAAAACGCCCCCTTCAGGTCGAGAGCAAGAATCGCTATGAAGAAAAGGGGATGGAGTGGAGGGGAGGGTAATGACTTGTTCTTTAAGTTGGAGGCGTATATTCCCGGTGGATAGGCTGGGCCGCCGGAATCCGAACATAGTGGGGGGGGGGGGGGGTATAGGTCATTATCTTCAAGAGATCGGTGAGGATGATATGGACAGCCTTTTCCATAACTTTCCCTGCTCACGAAGTTTGAGAAGCGGGTCGTAGATGGTTCATATAAAAAGGAAGTACACGTGGCGCCACCCCTCGCGGACTGTTACAACTGCGGCTGTGACGTGCCTACTGCGCTTTCTCGTCGAGGAACACATTGCGGCGACCGTAGCCGAGAATGTGGAGCGTCTCAGAATCAAAACAGCGCAAAACAGACGACGGTGAGAAAGGCTAGATGCAAAAACGAGCATTTAATCTTTCGCCTCGCATTCTGCACACTCAGGCTGCTAGCTGTGGTCGTTGTGCGCTGCAAGTTCAGATTCGGAAGCCCTCAACAGCATTCGCGCTCTGTTGTGCTTGCTAGGCAACCAGCGAAGCGGTTTCGTTTTCACTTCAGCCATCGAATCGGCTACTTTGTGCAGGCCGCGGGCGTTGCGGAATTGCGAAGTGTGTGTTTCCCCCCCTTTTTTTTCAGCACGCGCTCATGCAGACACGCGCGTGAAAGCACGTCGTCAACTTGTGAGGCGCGATGCGAGCGCGTGGGCTTCTGTGTTTTGTGCGCAGTAGAAAGGAGGATATTCTTTGAGAAATGCCGACATCTCCTCCTTTCCTCTCATTAAAATTCCTTTTTCTCTCTCTGAAAAATATTTGAGAAGTACCACATGCATGCACTAGCACCTCTCATTTGAGTGATTAACGAAAAAAAATCTCCCAGCGCGGGCCATCATGCATGCAGCACGTGAGGCTCCGGCAAGCAAGGCCTTTTATTCGAGTACTCGTTATCTACGGTGAAGCTGTAGCATACAGATGCGGTGCACAGCTAAATTGGTATTAAAGCTACATGCACTTCAGCGAGAAAAACGAGCAACCAACTGGTGTCTGTTCGTAGAGATTATGCGTGCCTTCCCAGCCGACAGCGGCGCTAGATTACACTGGGGCGGAACGTGCCTCGATTGTTTTCCGCTTACAATCCTCGGGAAACAATTCACAAACGTAGAAATCGCAACGACCAAAGCAGAGTCAACCACTAGGGTAGTCTGCGATCATACCGCACAGTTAGTCAACAAGCACGCGTTAATCGACAGAGCTGTTAACCGTTTGATGAACAGTGCGAGTGACATTTTTCACTCAGTTGTGGAGTTTAATGAAATACATTAGAGCGTGACCATTGCTCGCATGATTTTGAGAATCCCTTGAAGCTGACGTCACTACACAACTCACCGAAGGTCATACGCTAGCGTCGTCGTCGCCTATGCATATAAGACTGGGCTCCATGTACGCCCCAAGCAACCACAGATATCCGTCGGACGTACGAGCTAGATCCGAACGTCCTTTGCCGAGATCGGACGCCCATCGGTCGTACGAACACAATCCGATTTCGGATATCCGTATTCGTACATCCGCCGGACGTACGGAGAGTGTCCACTTTTGTATATCCGCATGAGAGACGAGGTGGACGTCCGAAGGATGTAAGGTCGAGTATTTTCCCAAGCCATGAGTATGGACGTTTTTTATTTCACAGAAAATTCGAGTCTTTCGTGTATGTATACTGTTTTATTTGCATCAGTTGGAGGGTTTGACGCGAAGACGTTTGTAAATTGGTACGATTCCACTCCTACATGCAGTGATAGAGCCGCCAACGAGCTAAATATATCTAAGAGGAGAAGCCCGTCTTGCAGAATTTTGCAAGAACTCAATGACTAGTTTTATATTTATAAAACTTCACCAAATTAGAGGAGTTGCGCGACATGTCCACTGTTTTGCTACCTAAACTTGCCTTTGAAACCATTCGCAAGCATCAAAACTCCCGTGCATTCTGCTATCACCATCATCATAGATGTCATTTCGCGGTCAAACCAATCCAATCCATCAGTACGGCTCCGTAGCGCTGTTGTTGATATGTCGCGTAGTGTTGTCGCGCAGATCTTTATAGCTCTGTTATTATAAAATGTGGCTTTGTTCGGTCTGTGGACGAAAGTTGTATGTAACTTAAGCAATTCGAAAGATACGGGAAGCGCCTGAAGCTCTTCTAGAACACCGGAATCCCGTACTGCGTCGACCTTGGTGTAAAGAAGGCTTAGTACACATGTGATTGCCTACAAAGGTATGTATCCAGTACACTTCTTGGAACTTTGCTTCTAGGACAATGCAGCATGCTCATATAACATTCGTTCACAGGACAGTGGGAGCAGTAAGCGCGAGGAGATGGCTTCCCCAAGTGTGTGCTGTTCTCACACTTTCGGGAGCCTACATCACACAACTGCGGGAGCCCTCAACTCGCGCGACGTACACACTCGTGTGTGTGTACGTGTTTCTCCCTTTCGTCTTGTGTTATTCTGCGCAAAGTTTTCTTGAATATGTCGATGCACCAACTGGCCCAACATTCTGCTCTACTAATTCCCACTCCTCTTCAATGTTGCGGGACGGAGTGTTTTCGCATCTTGTTCATTTTTAAGTCATCGCTATGTTCACTGTGCCTATATAAAGAGTGACAACGCGCGAAAGGCAGACCATAGGAAGCACGTGAGGTCGCAGTGGTTCTCAACGGAAGCTTTGCGGCTTTCTGTGCACAGTCGCGTACAGTGCTGCGCAGGTTAGTGCCCTAAGGCCCATGAAAATAAATAAAGAACAGATACATTGTCAAATATGGTGTGGAAAAGTGAGAGCTGTTATTGCCTTATACTTATTGAGGTGTTTGTTAAAGTGCATTGTCTGTAATACTTGCAGCATTAAACACTTCTATTAATTGGTTCCAATGTTTTTACTTGGGCTACTGCATTGTGCCATTTGTTTCACATGGCTGATGTTTGCCGCGTTCTTTTTTATTTCAGAAATCCTGTGGGTGGGAAGATTACGGATGTGTGTCCCAAGCTTGCCACATTTGAAGAGTCACATTTAAGAAATTTTCCGAATGTAACCCATTGCTCTGCTGATGTATCATGAACCACAATAAAATATGCGTGCTATGCATCAAATTGTTTTTGGTTTTATTGCATTCCGCGGAGTCAAAAAAGCACGCATGCACCATATATGCGAATATTCGAGAAAGATCCGCCAATGGACGTACTCAACTGGACGTCCGTCGGCGGGCGAACCGTATACCTTTGGCCACCTTTCGGACGGCCGACGGACGTCTACCGGCTGTTTGCGGATGTTCAGCGGACGTACAGAACATCCGAAATAGACCTCTGTCGGCCGTCCGAAGGATATCGGTGGTTGCTTGGGGCGAAAAAGTAAGCGACGCGACGCGACGAGGCGGCGCGGCGACAACGGCTGGCTGTCGCTCCTTCGCCCACCGGCCAAGCTCCATGCATAGCGACAACGCGAACGCGAAATGGAGACGACGATCAGTGTTGCTGGCATAATACACCGCAAAGCTGTTTGCGTTTATTACAAGAGTCACATTATTTGCAAGGATTAAAATTTTGGGCAGAAAAATGTCAAATAAAACGTGTTTACAGCTTTGTAATTGTATGTCATTGCATGTCATTTTATCTTATTGTCACGGGCGCCGCCATGTTGCCTGAACGTGGGCGCACACCTGTTTGAACCTCGCGCGCTTTCTGACCTCAAACGACGCATACTCGCTAAGCCTAGCAGCACAGTAAACACAAGCAATCTGAAAATCTGGGGTGTTTTATCGCTAAAGTTTTGTGGTTGAGGCAAGTTCAGACAAAGCGAAAGCTTCGTGCGCATTTAGTTTGCCGTGAACGTGGGGCACAGCGTAGCGACAACGATGAATCGGTGGCGAAGCAAGATTCCCGGCCAGAGCCAGCGCCATCTTTGCAAGAGCCGGCAGGAGGCTCGGTAGTGACGTACGCTGCCAGATTAGCTGCTATTGGCTAATCGCGTTGGCAACTTCCGGGCGACGAGCGAAATTTTCTGTGAGTGCAGATCCGAGCGACACGACAAGCGACACGGGTATTTCGCTTCGCGCGACGGTGTCGCTCGTCGCTTGACGCTGTCGCGTTCGCGTTCGCGTGAGTTTTCGCGTACATGGAGTTCAGCCTATATGCGTGAGCGCGATCACCAGTTTGTTCTGCAGTTTTCTCTGCAGTTTGTTGCGCAGTTTATTCCGCAGTCTGCGGCTGCCCTCGGTAACTGCGCGTATAGTTTCTTTCTACCCACACGCTAATGATTTTTCACCCTTTCAGGCGAAATGTTGGTCGTTTCAGGAGCAAGCTGCGCTGCCACAACCATCAGCCATGTTGGGACTAAATGTACAGGAGATTGAGCGTTATTCTACTATGAATCATCCCTTAGGGTGCAGCCGTACGTCCGAAGCAAGCAACGTAGTGGGGCAACCGTTCACCCGAAAAGAGCCACAGCTGAAACAAGAAAAGAAATTTCGAGTCCGTGGTAAGAATCGAACCGTTGCCTTGCCGGTTGTGACCGGGCGCGCTATCTGCTATAGTCGGATACAACTCAATAATGAAGTGGTAAGTGCCTCTAAAAAGAGGCCTTCCAGCCAATGGCGGGGCTTATTTTCAAGATGCCGCGACTAATCCGGCTGATCCGCGGTTAATTTTCTTGTACCTGTCAGCCCCCTGCGATGTAACGCTTGCTGGTGCAAGGTATTAACCGCGACTTCCGGAGAGCTGGTCGACGCCATTGGCCGAAAGACCTCCTTGAGGGGCATTAGCCACTTCATTCTTGAATCGTATCATACTATGAACCACTATTTTTTTAATGGTATTTATTGTAGGCGTTTGTGTACAAAAACGACTATAGACGGTATTTTACGTAAGTTGGACCAATGATTAAATAAAAAATCACGCACTGGAGCTGGCCCTCCACCGTGTGGCGCTGCTCAGAGACTAAGTGTTCCGCTTAATTAGTTAATCAGCTAATATTAATGATGTCGTCCCGAGCGGTTGGTTAATTTGTAGAGGGGGTTAAGAAACGAACAATTCAGTTTTTGTGGCAACACATCCCCTACGCGGGCTTTTTTTCCGGCATTTAAAGATACGGTTCTAAATATGAAAACAATTGGAGGGGATATTTAAGCTCCGCCTGAACGGTGTGACGAGATAGCGTTCATGGGTTATTGCCCACATATGCGGAATTAGTAATTCTCGAATTTACATTCACAGATCATTGGTAGTCGTCATGCCACTTAATTGGTGCAGCGGTTGATCGATGCCCCACTGCCCTGCGATGGCAGGTGTTGCTAATGATGGGGCTTGTGTAACGCAGGTGACGTCATCAGATCCTGAACACGCTCCACCGGGGGCAGAATCTGCTATCGCAGGGCAGTGGCGCTGTTGTAACTGTGCGTCGCTGCCGCTATTCGTTGGCCTAATCCTAAATGATCAGACTTAATCCAGTCAATGAAAACTTAACTCGCTGAATTTATTTACAGATTAAGTACAAAGGATCAACCGCGAACAACTGCACATCTCTCGGAACGCTCGAGCAGTCAGCAGAGCCAGCTGCTCGTCGTTCGGCGTCCGGAGTACAACTGCTTCTCAGTAATAGCTCTGTCTGAATCGGCTGTCGGTGGTCTGCCTACCACTTATCGCAGGTCACCGTGCGCGCTTTCCATGTCCTGGAAGAATCCCAGCAAATCAGAAACCTCTCAGAGACGTCTAGCTAGACGTCTCTGAGAGGTTTCTGGTTTCTTGGGATGGGCTGACGGGTTTTCAGGTGTGTGCAGAGAGATTGCTTCGGCCGCCTACTTCGAGACGGTGGGCGCGCACGCTTAGTTTATTCAGAACGCGCTTGGAAGCGCTAGAATACGGTAGCGCAATCTCGTTTTTTTTTTTTATGCGAAGCATACTTGCCGCACAACCGAGCTCTTCCTTGCTGCGCCGCGCGCTACCACTTGACCTACATCGGCGCACCACGTGATATGACGTCACAACAGCTGTGAAAGCTGGGGCTCAACTCGTGCGCTCGCTTGCGGACGCGCAGCCTCCGCCGGCGGTATGCTTCACATCCTAGACTTAACCATAAGCTAAGCCAGGCCATTTTTTTGTCACGCAGGCTTTCTTTAAATCCTGAAAAAAAAAGGAGTACGCAGGAGATCCATTGAAAAAAAACTGAATTGTTTTTTTTTCGTAACCCCCTCTACCCCTACAACTAAGCGAGCAGGACCCTAAAGTTAATATTAATAGTTTTGCGTAATTAATCTCGGCTAATTAACTAATTAAGCGCAATTTAAGAAATACAACAACTTGTCGTAGGTCTTAAGCCGCTCTGTTGTTGGACTGTTTTTAATCCTTGGTTGAAGTTACGTGAAATTCCATGTGTACAGAGGCTATTTACAAAGCACCCATTAAGTGACTACGCAGCACTGACATAATGAAAAACAAATAAACACACGTACACCTAAATTAACAATGTAAAGGGATTAAAGGAAGCACATTACATCAACACTGCATAAAAATCCGGTTGAAAGACGTCTCCGTCAAAAGTGTTATTCAGCTGGAGCGTTATCTGAGGGAAATGTGTTTTAGGGGAAACAATAGGGTCAGCATTCCGGTCCAAGATGCGCGTTTTCCACAAGCTGTACAGTACAAACAGAAATATCATCTCGTGTGGCTCGTGATCATGTTGAATGACAGCAAAATAGTTTAGGCTACAGGGATTTAAAAACAAGCCTTTCATCAGTGTCCTTTGTAGCATGTCCCAAAATAAAACATCTTTACAGCAAAATATTTTAGACTATAGCGATTTAAAACGAAGCCTTTGTTCAGTGTCCATTGTAGCACTTCCCAAAATAAAATGACATCTTTACAGCTGATAAAGCAGTGCTTGATGGTTTCTGCTACGTCACACAGACAGCAGATAACAGAAGAGAAAAAAAATATTTCTCCAGTGGAGCCACGTTTAAAGAGGCATTACTTCACTTAGTGCGTAGTTTGAAGAAAGAGGTTTTAGTTGAAAGCGAAATCGGCATTTTGTGAACTACCGTTAACGAATCATGCTCCTTATGACCAAAGTACGGCGAGCGATGGAGCGAAGGCGTAAACAACTGGATGTCGATTCCTTGTAGAAGTATCTGCGCGGAAGAGAGTATAAGTATACCACCATTAAACTGAATCGGCCTTCCGAATATGGGATCATATATGAAGCATGGAAGATATAAGCGTAGCATGTTGGCGATTTATTGAACATACTGCTATTATTCCAGCAATCTATGGATGGGTTATGGTCGTATACGCTTCTCCAGCAGGCTTTGATACGCCTTAAAAAATACACGGCGCACTTACAACGGCGTTCTTGGCGCAGAAAATGTGATCGAGCCGTGTGTGCGTATTCACGCACAGTGCTTCACAGCCGGCGCGGCCGTTATCTCGCTGCCTGCTGGCGCCGATCGGCGAGGTCTTGTGCCGCGACGACGACCGGCCGTTTGCCACTCCAGAGCACCGTGTGGGCCGTTTCTCCTCATGACAGTGCAAAACTGTTTACTTACAACAACAAAATGAAATTCCCTATATCCTTTACGCTCACCGCGCTTGTCACCCCCTTAAACGTTTCAAAAATTGTCGCATAGATGTCACCGCATTCTCAGCGCCTAATCGCTCCAATGTCACTAATCCTTTTTAAAGCAGCTGTCTTGACACACGCACGGATAGTGACTGTGCTCTTGTTCCTGATCAACCTTATTGTATTAATTTTTTTACTCGTTGAGCACTCTCGCATACTTCGATTCCAAAAGGCCACCATTTCATAAGAAGCAAAGATGGCATAAATGTTCGCGACTTACAGCTGAGCAGAACAAGAGAGCGGGGACTAGAAATGAAGTCATTCGTACCTCCGTTCGTATCTTACAGTTTCCGAGGGCTTAACATTTAGTCCTTGAAGTCGACACAAAGCTGCCTTGTCCCGTAGATAGTCTTCCGCTGACCAAGCTTCGTCTCCGGGTAATAACGGCTGTGTTACCTCAGAAAAGGTGAAAAATCGCTTACAGTGCACGGAGCCCACCGAACGTGTGCGTTGTAACGAGACATCGACACGCGATGTAGCCGAGAGCATTTGCCTTTAGGGAGGGTATAGTTTGCTAGGGAAGGGGGCCAGCGCACCTTGACTCAACTGGCGTGCTAGCTCCGGCTGCGTTTCCAGTCTTTGTAAGTGATGCCTATGATTGCTTGTAGAGCTCCTCCGCCAGTGCTTCATAGCAATGCCTTAACTGAGCTCGTTTTTCACGGATGGTTTGAATGAGGAAAGGTTTCGGAACACTCATTTTCGATTTTTTTTTCCAGCAACGCATCCACGTTTTGCGCGCAGAATCAATATCGGTAGTGTTCGCGGAGAATAGACTATCCGTCTTGTTAACTTGGTTATTTTCCTTTATTGGCCTTTTAATACTAGAATGGCATATGTAAGTCTGTATTAATTTAATGCATCTATTATATTTTTCTAACTGATGTTAAGTTGTTTTGTTTTCCAGCCTGCCTCACAGCTACAGGCTAGTGCCATGGTGCAGTGGTTGAGCCCCATCAGAATGAGCGCACGAGAACATGTGGTGACGAATGAAGAACGGTACCTCTACTTCCTTTAACACTGGCTGTGAGGCATTTACTTCTGGTTTCTCCAGTTACTGCGTAGTAAATTATGTCGATGTAATAAAATTTTTGCGCAGCAGCACTTCGGCTCTTCCCCAAAAGCTCTCTCACTGCAGCAACTCAAGAAAGATCCCTATGAGAGCATAACATGCTAAAAGATGTCTCGGTGAGTAAGTAAAATTAACTCCTCTTGCTTGCGCATTACGCCTTCGAATGGTTGCAGAAGTAATTCACAGAGATTACCATAAGAACACCCCTCTGGGCGTGAAGAAGAAAACGACGGGAAGGTTAAAGGTGCCCTGCGACGTAGATAAAGCATGGGGTCTTTATTCTTTGTATGCAGAGTAGGGAACATTGTCAGTCTTCAACGCGCAATGAGATCACCGAAATCATAATATTTGATATTTTAATCTTCACTAGAAATGCTTGTTTCGAGCCGATGGTGTCGCAACGCGGCGGCCATTTGCGGCAGCGGAAATCAGGTGGCATCTAGATAGGGCGCTGCCTTTCTCATTGGTTGGGCGTCCAGTTTGCATATTGTTCCATTATACTTGCGAAATGGATCCAAAATATTATGTCTCTGAGTACTGAAAGCTTTTCGGATGCCACAAAAACTGGAAAAAAGCAGGAAAAGCGAACGAAAACTAACAAGAATACAGCTAGGGGCGACACTTTCCATTCCGCTTCAAACCTTCGTGGCGGCCAGCGCTGTTCAAAAAACGTTGGCTCAAACCAGAAAGCGCGCGCGTCGAGACCGGCCGTGACCATACCAGGACGGCAGCGGAAAAAAAAGCCACTCGACACACCTTGCCCAAAATTGTGAAGAGAAAGGCCGGACAGGAGGGAGTCGAGTTTGGGGAGGAGGGGGGCTACTGCCGACAGCCTTCCAGTCCGACTAAAAAAGAAACTTCGGGGAGCTTCCTTTGTTATTAGTCACCCCTGCCCTGACCACTGCGCCGCGTACACGGGGGGAAGACGCCGCCAAAATGCGCGGCTGTCTACAGCCCCGATCCCCGACAAAGCAACAACTGCATGCACGCTTCCGCTGCGTGTGCGCTAGGCGGGGTTCTGATTGGTAGCGCCCAATCTCAGTACTGGGTGAGTGAAATGGGCGAGTGAAATGCGTTTTCGCCTGAGCTTTTCATTTTGAATTTTCAGAGTTGAATAACTTTCGCTTGCGTGCTCCGATTTCAATAATTCTTTTTGCACTGGTCTCTGGAAAGCATGGCGAATCTATTTAATGATATTAACTGGTACCGAGGAAATCATCGCGGTGCCCCTTTAAGCGTATAGCGCGAAAGCTGTCTTCGCCCTGGCTTCGCTTAGTGCCTCTCTTGAGTGCTATAAACATCGCTTCGCTTGCGACATAGCAAGACTCTTAAGCCGTGTATTTAAGCAGTAAAACAGGTTTACTTTACACAGAAGCCACTGACACACCTCTCGGTGACATAGGAAAAACAATCGGAAATTACATCATCATCATCATTGTCCTCAACCTGACTGCGCCCACTGCAGGACAAAGGCCTCTCCCATATCTCTCCAATTAACAGTTTCCTATACCACTCGGCAGAACTCATTGACGGGACAGGTTTTAACTTCGATGCTAACTCCGATGTTGTAATCGTTGGTATCTTAACCGAACCATTCGCGGACTCAGACACAGCCAAAATTTCCTCTTTAAGGTGTTTTCTACGCTCACGTACATACTCGGCCTTCTTCCGCTTGCGGTCTTCCGTTCCATCGTGTACCCAAACGCATTTCCAGCATACTTCACGGACTCCGTGTTCAGACACATATTGTGTGTGTGTCTGTGTTTTAGAAGGTCCAAAATCTAAAAAAAAGGGCTTTTGAGGTAAAGGGAAGCTTTTTGCAGTACTGTAATACCAGTGCTGGCGGAGGTCAAAAAAAAAAAAAGAAAGAAAGGCGAATCATGTTAAGAAGCAAACCGATTGACTAAATTGCAATAGTTCACTCTCAGCTATTAGCCATAGGCCCCTGGTTGCAGTCAGATATTAGTAGCCGGTCATTAGTATTAGCCATATCAGTTTTTAGAGTTTTCAACACGCGATTACTCTCGGTGCTGTGGCTCGACAAAATATGGCTATGTCGACTAGATACATGTTCTAGAGGGGTTGCTTTGCCTGCACGCTTTTCGAAAGCGCATATATTTTAGCATGGTGTAGCCGAAATTAGTTGAGCCACAACGGCGCGGGTAATCGCGTTTTCGAAATTCTAAAAACTGATATTGCTATTACTAACGGCCAGCTGCAAATCTGTAATTGCAAATATGCCCCGTAAATATTGTGACGAAGACGAAGCTGGCAGTGGCGCGGGACGGAGCGCTCGCGCTATGCCAGCGGCCATTAAATCATCTCATAGCCATCGTTCACCACGTCTCATTCTTCGGCTGGCCGCCACGTAACATTTGGTGTGAGGTGCTGGGGTCTCTTCATCGCCATCCTGGTCAAGGAGCTTCGGTGTCCTGGGCCTGCCGTGGACGTCGGCCGTGAGTACCTGGCCAGCGCCGCACGGCCGTGCCCCAGCCCGCCCGACCTGAACCGACCTCGACGCTCACCCCAGCCCCGTCCCCCGCCCGGACCACACTACACGACGACCCAAGACCCGACGGAACCAAGACCCAACGGACCCAAGACCCCACCGACCCAAAACCCCACTGACCCAAACGTGAAGACACCGTCCCCCTGCCTCCGCCGTTCGGTGCGTCCAGAGACCTCGGCCGTCAGCTCCTGGCACCCTACGGCCCGGATGCTTCGTGGACCGGGACTCATTCTCTCATCGTTCTCATCGTGGCGGCCAGCACTGCACCATCTTCTACATCCTGTTCAACCCCCCACTCAAGACCATCGCCATTTCGCCGTCTGTTCGTCACCGATCGGGACGATCGCTCGGAGGCCCCGGGTAGTGTGACGAAGACGAAGCTGGCAGTGGCGCGGGACGGAGCGCTCGCGCTAGGCCAGCGGCCATTAAATCATCTCATAGCCATCGTTCACCACGTCTCATTCTTCGGCTGGCCGCCACGTAACAATATGTAAATATGCCCCGACGGGGTTTTCCCGCTGACGACCTCGCAGAGACAACTGCGGAACGGCTGCCTTCTCACGGCGGCGCCAAACTATCATCGTGTGCCATGCCGCGCGCGCTCACCCGAAATTATGGCGCGCTGCGCATGCGCGGCCAGCTGCCAGGTCTGCGCATGCATTCCCTCCTATCTCCCTCCTCGGCGCTTAGTCAAACCAGCCACCAGCGTCGGCGCATCCTCCTCTTCTACCAAACGCCTCTCTCCTCCGGCGCATCACGGGTCTACGCGGCTGGGGCATGCAGCAGGGAAGGCACGCCTACTCGTTTCAGCTAAATCACTAAACTAAAGCTATTAACAGGTTTCGCTGTAAGAAGAAAAAAAACTCCCGTAGCACTTCGTTGTAGCTCCTTGAAGGAAGCTATCAATATTCCTATTATTCCTGACAGAATAAATGATTAGTTTCTTTGTGACCGAATCAAAATTCTCATCAGAGAGTGTTCTAAAGCACACGGGATTTATTCCGATTTGGGCATATTTTTCCCTAGTGGTGTAAAGAGCACGGCACAGATCACGGCGTGGCTCCGTGGGGGAATCGAAGACTTGTCTTTCGAACGCCAAGAAATGAAGCTAGAGGCACCCTTTCCTTCTCTTCGAGCCGTCCTTATTCCGCCAAGAGATCAAGGTGCACGTCTGAAAAAAGATTGTCGAAAAAAACTTGGACGACGCTTAATCTACCCTTAAGAGTGCAAGTACTCCTCTTTAATATATTCATAGGTGATCCCAGGGAGTCCTCACACCACTCCTGGCGCAGTGGAGCAGCGGTTAAGCGATGTTTCACTTTCCCGGCAGGTGGCTGTGTCAAACACAGTTACAGGTGGGGCTTGTGAGACCCAGGATGCTATTCCCGGGCGCCCGTAAGGCTCACTTTTGCCCAGATAGTTCTTCGGGAGGTTTGATGTCTCTCGACCAGTGAGTTGACGTATAGTACCACGGTGGGTAGGATGCAATTCCATTAAATTCATTTGAACTAATTGCATTGCTACCGGCCATCGCGTGCAGGTTGCCCACAACCCGATGGGCACCTGCCCACCGTGGCAGGTGAACCACCTGCTTCTTCATGACGCGGACGGACGGGCGCCGGCTTTCCTCGTGAACGGGGCCTCTAATGCTGCCGCATTAATAAACGAAAACATGAGGACACGACTGCTCACTTCACGAAGAAAAAAAGAACTACAAAGGCTACGCTACAGCTTAACACATAACAATTCAGCGAGCGCTGTCACTGCAGCTGCGTGTTCGCGCTGCTGTTCAACTTTGCGTGCGCGCTGTTTATCCGTTAGCACATGTCTAGCAGGCGGCGACTCCGTCGACAGTCAGGGCACGGCCAAGCAGCTAGTCCGGATGCTTCCCTGTTACGCTCGCGATAGTACCGGACATGTGCCGCGTTCATATGGCGACGATATTTGGTCTGACCGCGAAGCGTAGCGGGTTTGCGTTCCGACTCACGTACGGCTAGATTTTGCCGTTGCCGACGCTTCTTACTCTGGCGAGCACTCCGAACCACGGCTCCTGACAGTGGCTGACCCCGACGGTCCCGTATCTGCCGTTGCGAAGGAACTCCATGCCCAGCGCGGCATCCGCTCTGGGCCGCAAATAAAATGAAGTGGCGAAGGATGCATAAGGAGCGCTCGTGCTGGTGCTGTATATGATGTACTAGTATACTGAAGCTCGCCGCGGCTGAGCTGCCTATAACAGCTTTTCGCTGTAAAATCAACGTGCGTGCTCGCTTTCGTACTTCACCACGGCGTCGCCTTCTCCTGCGAGCACGAGCATTCAAATCTAACTGTAGAGTCACCAAACGAGATGCGATTGTTTTGAGGCAATGATCGAACTCGTGACGTGCGCAGGCGGTTTGTGCAGGGCTACTGGTTTCCTTCTACAGGAATGGAGCTGAAAGTGCTTTGTTGACAGGTACGCGTATAGTGCAATCATTCGACGCCAGTGCTTGTGTAAAAAATGAACCCATCTTACGCGTGGTACTCGATGGAGACGTGCGTCGAGGCACTGATACTTGTTTGAGGGGACAGCGCCAGCCATGTGAGCAGTACATTTTAGCTTTTGAAATTTCACCGATTGTTCGGAACGCAGAAGTCTTAACAGCACTTCGTATGTCAGGTCCATGTGTGCCGTACTGTTATTTGGGGACCTGCATCACAGTTTAAGATCGTTATTATTTTTTGGAACATTCCGCAAAGGCTCACTTCAAGCCTTTTTCCGCAGTGTTCGCGGAGGGCACCTGAGCTACGACTAAATTCGTTGCAACAAGGCATAACGTTGAGCTAGTTGGAATACGTTTATCTTTAAAAAATGTACTCCTGTATATATATATATATATATATATATATATATATATAAGAGAAGCCAACAGCCACAGAAACCAAGGAACACAGGGGATTCTATTTATGTTTATTTATTTTGTGTGATTGATCAATGGAGAATAGTACTGAATATGCTATCGCTTAAAGATAATTGATTAGAAAAGCAGAAGAAAAATAACCACATGCCGCCAGTGGGAACCGAACCCACGACTTCCGAATTACGCGTCCGGTGCTCTACCAACTGAGCTACGGCGACGGCTGTCAGGTCTTCTGCTGTCGGGGACATTTTATTTTTACAAGTGACCTAACCTTGAGAGTGTTCATCAGCGCCACCCACGTTCGTAAGCGGCGGACTAAGTACGTCCTTAGTTACAGCTGGTGTGACGTGAAACGTCATCGAATCGAACGGTGAGGGTGGAAGCTGCGTGAGGACCCCCTTATGATTCCTATGGCATCAAGGCTGCCACAACCGAGGCCCTCGTTATATATATATATATATATATATATATATATATATATATGCTGTGGGAAGGCTTATAGCATGCTGGCAAAGGTCACTGCACTGCGGCGCTCTGGTTTGCGTAGGGGCGTCAGGCAGTTGGCAGCGAAGGCAGCGGCTATGAAGAGTGTTAAACTATTGTTACGCAGCACGCATAATGGAATGGTTTCTGCACGTCTGTGGACTAGCTGTACAGCACCCGAATTCATCAATGGTCTCTAGTGCACTCTTGTACGCTATATAGAAAAAAAAGTAGCCGATTACAATCGCAATAGTTACTTGTTTCAGTGGTCAATTACAGCCACTTAAAGGCAACCATAAATGTCGTCGATTAATATTACGTTATTTCCCATTTAACTTGCATTGGCATGGTACAAATATACATGGATGGGAATAAGCTGGGGCAGCTTGCTTGACTGTTGCAGTACATACATTGGTAATTTCACCTGCAGTTGTTTTCCGAAATTTTCTTCAGCCCTTTTTTCGACGTTTCCTTGTGAACCCATCAGCAGTGGCACTGAATAGCATGTCGACGTGCGCACTGTTGGGAAGAGGGTTTCTCTAACATAAGAAGAATTTCATACACATGGAAGTTACGCAAAGTGCCGCGCTCCGCTGTTGTTCGCGCTGTAAGGGGACAAAGCCCAAGCTTGCTAAACATGACTTCACGTTGTGCTGTTGTGGCGAAATGCGAAATGTGAAGCGCGGTACACGGCGCTAGTAAAATGCAGGACGCAAGGGCTTGCATGTATGGACATCCTCGCGTTCGCGGCTTCTCCGCAGGTCGACCGTTGTCGCGAGGGGATTCCGTACTCATTTCAGGTTCCCGAAGTTTCACCACTGGTTACAAGTTATTTCAGGTGAAAAAAATAGGTAAGAGATTATTAGTAATCAATTACTCAAAAAATAATTGGAGAACCTAAGACTCTTACGAAAAGTAATCAATGCATCACAAAACTTGAAGAAAATATAATTTATCACAAGTAATTAATTACTTGCAACGAGTTACGTACAAGTCCGCTACAGTGTCGTCAAAATTAACAGGCTGCGATTGTGTCGCTAAAATCTGTCATGACCCTTTCGTGCATTGAGAATAATCAGTGTTGTTTGCATCGGCATTATAATACTACAGACGTTTTTTACAGCGATAGCTGTTCATAGACCTTATACCGGTTTCGCGGCGTAGGTCGTCCGCAAATGCTACGCCACATGCAATAACGCTCCCTGTCTCACTCATTGCCCTTGCTTAAAGAGCATCGCATAGGTTCGTAAAGTTGTGCTAATGAAAGTAGATTGCGTACTTAAGTCTGGGTTTAGGCATGTTCACCATTAACGCGGTCCAAAGAGCACCATGTATATCTTTAATGGGCGTTCCGAGCGGCCGATCGCTGCAGTCGAACTAAGGCAATACCGTCCGTTGACCCTTCCGAAAGCGACGGCGCTTGCATCGAGCTCAGATCATCGCTTGCACATCGGAATGAAAAGAATGCAGCAATGGAAACCCTGAAATATCGCCCCATTTTTCACCCCGGTAAGGCAAAATGAACTCAGCTGGTGTTAGAGCACATCATGAAGGGAATAAAATGCCATGGCTTGTATAGATGCCGACAGAAGTAAGAATCTCAGGCATATCCTAATACAAAACGCTCGCAGCGGACCTTTAAAACTCTCTACCTCGTTAGCCAAACTCCCACGAATATCCTTTGCTTCTGGGGAAGCTGCAGCACTCTGCCTTCCTGCATACAAAGACTACCTTAGCTGCAGTTATGGCTCACGTAACGTGCATTCTTGGACCCATGCCACCTTAGGCTTGGCCACTGATGCCACACACCATTCAAACGCACTGCGAGCGCAGCCGTAAGCTAGATTATTTGGAACCAGTTGTATTCCTTCCCTTTCCGAGTTTTCATGCTCCAAACTTCCAGCTGTTAAGCGCAAGAAAGAAAACAGCCTTTGCACTGACAATGTCATCACGCCGGCCCTGTGATTGTATTTCCGTTGCGATAGCACCAGATTGGGAGTCCGTCGTGGTAGAGGCCTAAGGCGTGACTATGGTTTTCGTCCTGATAGCGATAATACTTGTCATCTTATGACTGCCGTTTCTCTCTCCCCTCCACCCCTCCCCCGCACCCCACTCCAACCCTTTCTTTCTTTTTTTGCTTTTTTTTTCAAGCAGCTGTGATTGCACATTGGACTCTACGAGCAGCCCCAGCGCGGCGGACAGCGTGCCAGTGTAAGAACAGCCGACGTACCACTAGTGCCGCGCCACTTTGTGGGCGAAAGAACGTCGAAATGACAGGTCGAGTGAATCGACCAGCCAGTGAGGCGCGATAGTATGATGTTGCGCGCACTAACGAAGGGGTGTCCTCGCAGTACACGTTCCCTACTGAGTTGCACTTGGAGATTCACGCCTGGAGCAAAAGTCTGTGCCCATAGGTGGCACGAAAAGGACCGTGAGTGCCTCCGATCGCAGGTTCACCGTGAAGAACATGTGTGACTTGGCAGAGTGGGCGAGGCTGAAGGACTAGCGAATCGTTGCCATGGCATCGAGCTACTGCCTGATCGCCGGCACACCGGTGAGCGCCAGAGAACAGCCTTCCAGCGACGACGAACGCTGGAGCGGCGACGAAAGCCGATTCATGGCGAGCTCCATCTCGGCGGTTCCTGAGATTCACACCGGCATCGTCGAAGGACGGTCCTGGTGGAAGCCGCTGCAGCTGCTCGCTGTGGCGGTCACGCGCCTGCAGCGTCTCGGAAGATGCAAGACCGTCGACGGAGACCCCATGCCGCTGGTCCCGGAAGACCCCGAAGCGATCGGGGCTAACGACGAGAGGCTCTGCTCGGTGAGTCATTTTGTTTGCCCGCAATCTCACTAAGTGGAGCTGCTCGCTTCGGAAGCAATCGTGGGAAACGTTCCTCGGGAATGCTAGAAATGCGGCGGCTTCGGTTAGTGCATCGGTCTGGAGGCCTCGGCTGCCCTTTGGCCGTGCTATCAGCGGCGCTTGATGGCGCTTATGGCTCGGCGACGATGGGCGCCACTGGCCCCGAGAGTGACGTTGCAGCGCTGTAGGCTGCTATTGCGGGGAACGGGTGAGCTCTGCGGCGAAGACCGCAAAGGCCTGACTTGCATCGTTTTGCGAATTGGCAGCTAGCACGAAGTGGAATCGGTTCACTAAAGAAGTCCTAAATATTTCTGCCGCTCACGCGAAAATGACTACATGGGCCTTGGGGGATTGATCTTCGTTGCAGCTGCGACAGAATTTGGGGCGGGCTTTGATTTTGTTCTGTTAGGGTGAGAAAAAGCTAGCTCGTGCTTTGTGCAGCCTCTTGGACTTCATTTTTTTCTCTTTACTGGAGGCGGCCGCCATATTCACGTCGAGCTGCGGCTCCCCTCGCGTGTGGGTCAACTGCACCTCTCGCTGTAGGTATGATGCGTGATAATTTTTATTGAGATCAGGTTTATCGCAGTTATCATCCATAAACCCTGTCACGTCGTTTTTGACTTGGTTTTGCCAAGCGCTGTATGTTTTTGTAGTCCTAAAACCCCCGCGCCAGCCTGCTGCTCAAATGTGAACCAGGCGAATCCAGAAACCTTGGAGGTAGCAGCAGCCGGGGGGTAGGCGATTACACGACTGCGCCTACTCCACGGCTGCTGCTACAGGCTACTACTACAATAATGACCGCTACAGCCGCAGGTGTCGCTTCGCCGTCCCGAGATATTGACAAATATATTGCAGTTTCCTGTAAACATGTTCGTCGCCGTTATCGCGATGCGGTACAGTTGCATTACAGACTGGGAAGGAAAGGTGACATTTCAACAGGTGGGAGCCGGCGCAATTGTGATTATTGTTATACTACGTAGACCACCCCATATGAAGATAAGGTTTTTTGAGGTAGTGCGAGGAATCTTGGATGCGCAGATGTGAACAGAAATAAACGAATAATGCTGTTTCCTTTTAACCATATTTCGCGTCGCGTAATGAAATTTGGGTATACAATGTACAACTTTCCAGATTTTTAATAATATCGAGAGAGAGAAGGAGAGGAAGCATGCGAGGGCAAGGGCATGCCCGCAGTAGCTGCTTCTGGAGTGAGCGTAATCTGCTCGGCTGTTCTGATTACTGCGAAGCAAACCCTACCTATCATCGAATGCTAGGCATCGGAGCACTTAGAAGCTGGAACCAATTGTTTATGCACTGCATGTAGTGCGGGTGGCATCTGAAAAGACCCCACATTTGAGATAAACAGGCTAGCATGCCCAAGAAACTGGTTGCAAGCGTTACTAACAAGGAACTAATTTCAGAGGACCCTCAATATCGGCTCATTACTTTGGTTGAAACAAACGCTTTCGAGATGCTAGCCACAAAACAAACCGAGGCCTAGCGTCCTTCGCCAATCCAGAGCCGCAGACACGCAGCAGAAAGAACACATGAGGCAAGTGCTCTAAGAACTCGACCATAAATTTGTTTCGCTGGGGTCGCTTCGTACGAAGCAGAGCAGCCAAGCAGACGATGCTCGCTGCAGCAGCATGATCAATGCGTGGCCTCGTTCCCTCTCTCGATTTCCGCGCGTCTTCGCTTCCGTGCCGTTGCGCCGGGCAGTCGACGTTCGTGCGACATTTATAAAAATCCGGAAGGCTGTACATACCGATTAATTATGATCGAAGGTGAGGTTTCTAATTGAAAGAAAACAAGTTTGCTTATGTCTTCTCCAGCACTTGTGAGGAAAGCCACATGGTAGGCAACCCTCTAAGCGAGTATATATTGAATTAGCTGCTGACAAACTTGCGTTTGGTGGGAAGTGGTGGTTACTGTGTATCAGTATTCCATGTGAGCTTTCCGCAATGACATGTTGGTATCCCAGAGGCGTTCACTCTCATACTTTGGCTTAATATGAATGAGAATACGGCTTACGGGTGGACATTTATTTCGAAAGAGAAAGCGAAAAGTCTGAAATGGCGCTACATCTGCGGAAGGGAAAGAACATTTCTCTTGGACCCGTAAACACCATCTAGGAGGAGTTGTTCTCGTGCAGCTGTTTTGCCTCTATGATGGTTCCGAAACAGATCAACGGCACAATGCCAAAGCGGAGAGCGGAAGGGAAGAAGGGGACGCAACACAGCGCTACGCATAATAACATCGAATAAAGGTCAATTTTTGTAGGGAGATAATTTAGGACACAGAGATTAAGAAACTTGTTGAAAGCTCTGTAAGCATCCCATATCCATCTCTATCACGGAAAAAAGAGTACCTTTTTTCGGATTGCATTTGCTAGTCATTGTTGTCTTGAAGGAGTGTCGGTGTATATGAGGTTTCAGCATGTTCACCGTGCTTTTGCTTTCCTTTCTTGGTTTGCTCGCGACTATTTGTAAGCGTAGCGCGGCAAATAAATTCTAGTTGTTAGCTCAGCGTTGTGTTGTGTACGCTTCTTCTCTTCTTTCCGGTCTCTCTATGACTGTGTGCCATTGCGCAATTTCGTAACCATCCCGCAAATCCAACTCGTCCATCAGCTGATGAGTTTTCCTTTCTCTGCGAAAAAAAAAAAGCCAAATAAAGCAGGGATGCAGGCGACGAGCTTACGCGCAGTAAGCTTGCGAAAACATTGCCAAATCTTGCGAAGTTCGTCTCGGCCATCAGCAATGACGCACGACTACGAAGAGTGCAAAACTCTTTCCCTTTCCAAACGCTCGAGGAGAGAGAGCGACGCTCGACGACCGTCTCTGAGAAGGATTGCACAATGATAGCGCGCAGTTCAAGGGAACGCTTGAACATAATCTCCTCAACATGGTTCTTTGCGTGCACCGGAGTTTTTTGGGGCGTGAAAGGTTTAAAATGAAGAATGAAAGGCCCCCGAAACAGCTTCGTAGTCGTTTTGCGCTACTGGTCCGTTTTCATCGACCTGTCTTCCTCTGACACCGCCGCTGTGTCACAGTGTGCCCTATTCTGGCTCGCATCGTTGCTCTTCACGCATGTCTATGTCGAATGCACCTGCCCATGGCGGGGCTGAAGCGCTCGATACACCCGCGATCTCGCTGAATGGCACCGGCATTCACATTCGGCTACGCCGATCGAAGAGGAACGAATTCACGAGACGAAATTTTTCCTTGTGGTGTTCACGAACTTCTTCTTTGTCTACTGATCGTACTGTTTCCTTCGCCCGCAGACACAGATGAAGCTAGCAATAGAGGTAGTCTTGGAAGTCACGACCAGTATGCGCTAACATTGATCCGCGTGCTCCTCGATTGGACTGTTGGTTCGCGCAGGGCACCAAAACCAGATCGGACGCTTACAAGTAAACAGCAGACGCAGGGGGTTTAGCTCCTTCCGCTGGTCTTTATGCGTTTGGTACTCTTTTGAAAAGAAATTCGGCGCCAACTGGTCTAATAGTATTTGTTAACTTAGTTATAATTTTCTGCTATGGTATGGTATCAACACACTACAGTAGGTTCACAGCACAAAGTGAAAGCTGCGGGTTATATTAATACGAACAGCGTCCTGCCTGTAGCTGCGACCATGCTCCCAAAAAATGATGTTTTGAGCAGAAATGCTAGTAACCATGCCCAGAAATTCATTTTTCAACGGGAAGTTGTTTATGAACGAATTTTTTTCAGTTCTCGTAAGATTCCACCATAACAATGAATATATCCGCAGGTAACCCCTCGGAATGCTTGCATTTTCCTGCTATTAACATTTTTGATATCGTCAAAAACATTCCCCATTGGCTTTGTGTGGGAGTCTTAACCCCTCTATGGGAGCGATGGACAAGTTTAAAAGAAAGATTTCGGTACGCATTGAAAGAATGGGCCATTATTTGTCAGTATTTCCATAACAATACCTTACAATATTCCACAGTAGCGCCACAACTAAACTGATGTCCAAGAATCCTGGACTTGGAAAGCGCGCAGTAGGTAGTCTACCACAGGCAGAACTCTTTTGCTATTTGGAAATCAATCGAGGATTTCATTAAAATATCTTATTAACATCGAGACGATCCCCATCACTATCGTCGTCACAAACCACTCTTATTTCATCCTCCCAAATAAGCCTAGCTTACGTTACCGCCCCCTCGCTGTCGCTTCCGGTTCCGGTTCTCACCCCTTGGTATCTACTGTGCTGTCCCTACAGGCCATCGCTCATCAGCTCTTCGTTTACGCTAGGATATCATTAACTAGATTTTTTTTTAAAAATCCACACTCCTATCTTTCCGTCTCTAAACATTGCCTCTATCATTTTCTTTTCAGTAGCTCCCAGCGCTGTCTTGAATTTCTTTTCAAATCATTTAGTTACCCTCGGAGTTTCAGGTAGCGGAGTTGCAGGTTAGAACAGCTATATACCTTTTTTTTTGGGGAGTACCGGTAAGCTGCAGAATTACACGACAGCTTCTGTAAAGTGGTCTGAAGAGTTAAATAAAACACTGAACGACTGTGTTTTAGGTAAAGTGTAATTGTCGTGTCATATTTTTTTGTGCTTATTAGGCACTGAAACGCTAAAGAAGCGCCATATTTCGGCTTGCTCAACTGCGATTACAAATACACTCCACTCATGCTGCAAAGTACTTAAGCTTTATGTTTTGGAATTGGCACAAAAGAAAAATATTTCCGAGAACAGTGCAGTGCTTGAGAAAACTGGGTCATCAGACGATCGAAATTGATCGCACCACGTTGCATTAGTTGGCGGGTTTAAATAAGACTATATAGTTAATAAGCTGGTGAAATGCAGAATGAATATAAACTTCTATTTGTAACTCATCCGGCAACAGAAATATTAGTTTCATTCTCAAAATGCACTCCTGCGTTGCTTAAGGGACACCGAGGGCTATTCGAAGTATTCTTGTATCGATAGCGCACCGGGCTCTAATCACAAAAAGACCACTCTCTCCCTGAACTGAGCTTTTTTAGCCAGAAAAGGCGAAAAAGCGAAATACAGCAGTTGCCACCACCGGTCGATTTCGCATTTAAAATGCCTGCGTCTAAACCGATTTTCGGGGGCGGATCCCAGACGTCTAGCCTACACAGCCATTCGCAAGGACCCGACGAGTTGGAATCGACTGACGGGAACGTTTTAAAATCCAATCTTCTCGCCGGTGAATGCCTCTTTTTCTGCCGTACAAACGTCAAAATAACCGGAAAGAGCCAAAGAATGAATATTTATTGAAAACAATAATTGGATGGAGTTGTCCTCAGTGTGTTTTTTAAGTCTAGCCTATATAGTTATCACCAGCCCAGGCACTCGGAAAACATCGTGCCTTTCTGTACTGTTGCGCATGACTGCTAACTGGCACTATAACGCGTTATGTTCAGTAAAACAAGAAAATCTGCAGTCAGTATCGGTACTTCTAGTAATAAGGTGCGTCGAACACACTCCCAGGGTGCACTGGGCGAGTACGCGTGGCACCATCCAAAATATCCAGCTTTTTTCGTTCTTCGCATCGACCCCAAGCGAGCCGCCTAGTAGATATACAGCAGCTCCTTCATCGAAGCCGGGTACTGGTTCGTGCCACTAACGAACAGGAGGTCAGAAGGAGAAGATGTCAGGAAAACGGACGGAAAGAAACGCAGCTCGCCTTCGCTAATGGGAGCAACTGAACGAGCTCCGAGTGATGAGAATCTCTGCCGAGCCAGTGATACTTTTTTGAGTCGCGCGGAAAGGTCGATAAGTCAGCCTCCGCCTCTAATAAAGACGCATCGCCTACAAGGCGACCCTTAATGGTGCAGTCCTCGAACGACCGGGTCAAATCGGCCATTCACCCTTTTTTTCTCTTCAGCGTACCTGTTTTTTTTAAATCTTCACCTGCATTTCTACATTGCACGCTTTTGAACCAATCCATAGCCCGCTCGACGTCCCTGAATATTTTAGCGCAGAAGCGGCGCTCTGTCTCCAGGCTGCGGCGTGTCTTCTCTGACGTTTCTTGCTCTGCAATTAAGCTTTCAGCAGGATGCGCGGATCCTTGCACTTTGCTACGCGAACGCGTCCTCGCATGAACGGCTCTTGGATCCAGCATCGCGCTTGAGGTAGGCGATGCGTATCACAAAGGAGCACTTTCTAAGATGCCCCGATGCGCATCCATTATTATCGCCCTGTGGCAGCAGGTCACGCCCATTTCCCGCGGCGCTGTACGCTTCTCGTCGCCGACATTCACCTGCGTTTTTGCGTATTCGGACGAAACATGCGAGCGAAATCTCCGGGACGGAGAGGTTCGAAGACATCTTAAAAGGGCCTTTAGTATAAAGTGACGCAGAAACCAATTCGTTGTAAGGCGCTGTGATGACGACTATCCCCCGCGTGCTTTCGGACGATCGCTTCCTCGACAAAAACCGGTGTAAGCTTTGCATGATAATGAGTAGAGGGAAAAGAAGAGAGGGAGAAAGAAAGAAAGAACGAAAAGAAGAAAGAAAGAAAGAACGAAAGAGAGAAAAAAAAGAAACGAAGAAGGGAAGAAACAAGGGAGGAAGAAAACAAGGAAAGAAAAGAAGAAGGAAATCTCCATTCAGGCTCAACTTTTTCATGAGTGAACCCGTCAGACTGCTAACATCATTTTCAAGTCATCTTACACGAGCGACTTAATTTTGAAGTGCTAAATCGAGGAGACAATGAAATAAGAATATGATTGCATTTTCATTGCGTGCAGAAGACCGGTAGGATAATCAAGCGGGCAAATTGCATGAGAAAGGTTGCTTAGGATCTGGGGATTCGCACGCACTTAGAAATGATCGAGGGGTTCGAGCGATGAAAAAAAAAAAACAGTTTTATTGCCAATATATTTTGCAGCTGCAGCACTGTTAATTGCTAACTATTACGTAATTGCTTCTCGTGTACACAGCTCAGCGCCACCGCCTTCTTCTCCCGAAGCAATTATCTCCTCCAGTTCATGTTCCTAAATATGAAGATTAATACAATTCCTGATAGATTTGTGCTTTTAAAGACGAGTGTGATATCGTTTCCGGCAAGAAACGACTGGACGTCACGGAAGTTCTAATAAATAATGAAAAGTCACGCGATGCTTTGTCCTTTCCTTCTGCAGTCAAATACATTTTATCCTAACCTTTCGAAAAAATAAATAAAAAGTGGTGAAATTTAATGGTAGGCACTCAGAAAGACGATAAGGGGACTCAAGACAGGGTGTGGCTTTATTCCAGAAAGAAGAACGTGGAACTGTATAAATGCCTGCTTGCAGATTTTTATTTTGTCCTTTGTTTGACTTAAAATTATATCAGGAACTTGGAACACTGTTTCTTTTTTGCCTTTCGTGCGTAGCACGACGGACACCCAACGCGTGGATATCTTTCGCACTTCCTACAGATGACCCCTGGTCGCAGAAAACGTCATAGAAGATGAAGAAGAGGGAAGGCGAACCTGTGCTTTTACTATGTTCAACAGAGCGCCATGAATTCTGGAGAAGGAGGGAGAGGAGGAGGAACAACTTTATTTTAGAAAAGAACACAACGTCTTCAAGAGGGGGGGGGGGGCTCCTACTTGTCCAAGAATCCACGGGTCTATAGCTTCACGAAGAGCTCTGTCCACTAGCTCTGTTTGTCCAGCTGGTTGAGCAGCTTGCAGAGCGGTCTCCAATGAGAAGGGGGATGGGTTGGGCATGGGGGCAATTGCCAGGGGTTGGGTGCATTCCCACAGGTGGTGCATGAGCATGGCCTTGGCCGCCCCACATCTTGAGCAGAGCGGGAGAGTCAAGGTAGGGTGGTAGCAATAAAGTAGGTAAGGTGAAATGTAGCAGTTTGTGTGCAGTAGCAACCAGACCACACTGTATTTTGAATCTAGTGTATAATTGGGTGGTGGGAGTTCCGAATGCAGTAAAGTACGATGGTGTGAACCACATACCAGTGCAAGTGCCTCAAAACATTGCTCCCTGTTGCAAGATGTCACCATGCAATCGGCGAACAAGGTTTCAATGTGACAAATGAAGAGTGTACCTTTGTATTGATGAAGATGAACCGCCAAATTGCTTTGACCAGTTTCGTGGGGAATGACCCGGTACTCCCAGTGCACACATACTTTTTCGGAGGAATAAAGGCGAGCAAAGCAAGTTTCCTTGTTTTTTAGTTTTGTCCTGGCGACTGCACATAAATAATAAGAAAAATAATTTGCACAAGAGGATGCAGCATGGGAAACAATGAGTTAATAGAAATGCGGGATCAGCTCATAGCCAGTGTAAAGGCCCAGATGGCTAGCGATATATTCAGCGCCGCCTCGTGATGGCCACCGGTTTATAGCGGTGGGTCACTCTAGTTGCAGCCGTCGGTCTTGCGACGGCCGCAAGGGCCATGTCTCCAAAGTGCGAGCTTCACAACGACAGTTCCGGCCGAGCAGTGACGAGCACCTCGTAAAACAAAAGATAAACCAGTGAGAGAGAGACGGAGGGAGGAGGAGGGAAGCGAAACCTGCCGCTTTGAGATAAACAGCATATTTTTTCCGTTTCTGTGCAGTTGCTTGAGAAATGGAGAAGTGAAAGTCTTCCTTCCCGCTTCCCTGTCTGCAAAACCGTCATAAGTAACCTATGCGAATGGCCCATACATATCGGACTAGCACACCTACGTTGCATTTAGTTTAATGAAAATCAGGGGTTAATTTTTCGAATGTTGAAATTCATACGGCACGTGGTGGCAGCCAAACGAACTAGAAGCGCTGGTGCCCAATTTCCTGGCAATAACAAAAAGGAACTCCCTGGCAATTAGCTGCACGCCAAGAAGTTATGGCGATAACTACAGCGCATATTCGGGGGAACAGCCATTTCCCTATGCACATCGGGATAACACTGCTATCGGCCACCAGGTGAGAGCGAAAGTGTTTCGTTAGGACATACGACGCCGTTTACGGCAGTTAAAACTTAAAACTCGCTTCACTGCTAGCACTCTAGAAATGGAGAGATGACAGCTTTCCGCTTGCGGGGTACAGCAGGACAGCGGACCTTCTGGTCGAATAAATATCGAAAAGATGCCGGAAGAGCTCAGTAATTACTTCCTCGGTAATTACTTCGAGAAATTTTCTAACGCGCTGATCTCACGCACCGGTGCTGAAACCGACACCCTAGTAAACTCGGCCGCTTTCTACTCGACCGAGCAGCTACTATGAAACACTACACTTCCCGCACTGCAGCTGCGCAGCTTTACGGCGGCCGGCAAATGGTGCGTACCGAATTACGGCGCCGAGTGAGGCTCCACTTAGCGGTAGCGCTCCGCCGGACCGCGCCATCGGGCACCACCAAAAAACACACACACAGTCAAAAACAAAACAAAAGCAAAAACAGCGAGGCAGAAAGGAGTTCGAGCTCTTCGCCGTACCGCGCAGGAGCGGGTGTACGGCGATGAAGTCCCGCTTTACGATCGGATCGATCGAGCAGCCACGATGGGCCCCCGCGGTTTCCGCCTTCGTTTGTCGCGTCACCCCGCCGCGACGTCTTCCCGCGTCTCTCCTTCCTTGCTTCCCGCGGCTGCCTAGCCGCGACTTCTTTATAATACGACGCACCATCAGTGGCCTCCTCAGCGGCGATCGACCGGCCCATAATGGGCAGCGCGGTGCAAATAAGTGTTCACGCGGAGGCGACCAGTCGTGTACAGAGTGGCGATAAGCCTGGGGAGGGAGCGGCGTCGATTGTCAGGCCCCTTTGTGGCGACGCGACCAGGCCTGAGTGAGAAGAAAATGAGTGGGTAAGGCACACAAGGAGATGATGTTTCTAAACAAACAAACAAACAAACAAACAAACAAACAAACAAACAAACAAACAAACAATGAACAAACCATGGGGCTTGAGTACCCTTCCTCACAGAATTCCTTTAGAGTCGATAGACAGTGTACGGATAGTCTATTGAGATTTCTGCAAGAACTGGCCACTTTGAGACTCGTGAGAGCGTACACAGAGAAAGCACTTCAGTCAACAACTGTCTGTTAGTCACCTAGCAGAGAGCTGCTGGCTTGTGGAAGCAAACAGCGATTGCCAGGAAACGGTCAAATCAGTTCGAGGACCAACCGCTGTATCAATGAACATTTGCCACGAGATAGGAGGCGCTGCGATACCGGTGTTGCGGGCGCAGATGGGATTTTACTACAACACTGACGGCAGATCATATGCACGGGTTCACGCTCCGAAAGAATTCCCGTCTGTGGGAAAACGGCCACGATTAGCGACAACGCGCTGGTTGTCGACAACTAAACGTGTTGCCAGCCAGATATGCCGCTAAAATGTGGGCGTCTCTGTAGAAGTTCTACTTACCGTGCCCGAGTACGCAAAAGCGCAGCACGAACTGATATGGGGAAAGTATGCTTACAAAGGCTGGTGCGAGCTCTCTCTTATTTATAATCATTATTTTTAATTTCATGCGTCAGTTACCTGCTGCACTAGGCAAGAAAGCGCCAGCCTACAGTATATATTCCGCTACTAAGTTCAGATTCTACTAAGTTCAGCTTGACTGATATGCTTAGATCGGTATAGCGTACGGCACAAGAGAGTCAAAAGGTCTGCGTTCTTGCATTCCGCCGCTTTGTGAAAACGTCTCTGCTGAACACTGGCCGATGCTGCTGGAGGTTTCGGAGCATTTAGCTCCAGTTGTCCGGGAAGGTGCGAATACGAGGCTAAAAAATGTTATGCTTTTCTTGTGCAGAACAGAGCGTGAACCTCTGTTTGCTGTCAGTGGTGTTCCATTCGGGAAATTTTCTTTTTTATAGCAAAAGCGCTACTCCTGTAAAAAGCTGAAAGCCACGTGGGTATGCAATTTGACCTTCAAATCAGGAGGAGCGGAGGTTTGGCTCTGACGTCATGCCACGTGACTGGCCACGCCTCACCGCAGCTGCGCGCGCTGAGCCGACGGCGCTCGCTCACCTCGCAACTATCGAGTCACGTGACTAGCTGCGTTTCGCCACAGCTGCGTATGCGGAGCCGACGGCACTCTCGCAACTGCCGGAAATCGCGTGAAGCGCCGTTCGCTATACCAGGTGTCCCAGCTAAATGTAACCAAGCTTTTAAAAAACGCGGGGTGTCCTAGCCGTCTGAAACCAAATGAGGGTTGTTTAGAGTCGCGTGACCTGGTCTGCAGTATTTTTTTCGTTCTTCAAGGTTTACTAATTAGTCGAGCTTAATTAACTAACTTTTTAATTATTGACTTGAGGAACAAAGTGTCAATGGAAAAGTTGTAGATCGCTTTGAGAAACAGCTGACTGGGACATTTGCAGCAAAGTAATATTTACGTAAAGTAGCTTTTTTTACCGGCCTTTAACCATAACCCGCACAATAAGAAAAAGCTTCCACATGACAACTGTGCCACTTCAACGTCCCAAGACGCGCCTTAAAGAATAAAATCCGTTTTTTCTGAAGTCCTCTCCTCGATGAGACTTTGGGTGCACATTGGGGCAGAGATGTGAGCGAGCAGCTGGTCACGTGACAACTTTCTTTTAAGGCCTATAAATGAAGCTTTGTAAATCGTAACTTGACGGAAACAGCACTCCTAGCGGTTTTTCGAGGTGGTCTAGAACTTTTGCATTGACACTTTCTTCCTGTAGTCAATAATGAAAAAGTTAGCTAATTAAACTTGACTAATTAATCAACTTTGAAGAGCGAAAAAATACTCAAGACTAGGCCACGCGACTATGAACAACCCTCAGTTGGTTTCACTGGACTAAGACACTTCGCCTTTTTTAAAAGTTTAGTTACATTTAGGTTGGACACCCGTTATAAAAGCGTGTGGCGCGTGCTTACCTCCGTGTGCCTACCTTAACAGAGCTTTCTCAGCCGGGCTGAACCACAGCTAATTTCTTTCAGGGAACTTGAGGAGGAAACTTTGGCCTAAGGGCAATTTTTACAGAGTTTGCGCGAATTGTAAGAACCTAAATTGTTTCAGTTTTTACAACTTGACAGTGTTTTCAAGCTGTTACAGAGAAAAAAAAGGGCCTGAAATAGAGAATTCTGGGTATAATTTAGGAAATGTTTGGCAAAGGTACTGGACGCCACGACTTCCTACTGCACTGGGTGGCGCCTTAAAAACTGCGAGATGTGTTATTGATGTTTGTGAGAGAGCAGAATCTTCCAGCGATTTGCAGCTTCATTACGGACTTAAGTACAGAGTGGATGGCAGTGTTAATATCATGTCAGGCGCCGGGCGCGGTATATCAGTGAAGGAGTTGCTCCAATCCTTTAATGTGAAATCAACTCCCTCCTGCAGTTATTTTTTCCGCGCTGTTGTCGATTGTGGAATGCTGCGCTTATCCTGCTACAGTATATACGGCTCCGTCAGAAGCGAACACACCTTCATAAAAAATTCAAAGGTATACAAATTGATTATTATTCTTAACTTATTATTAGCTAACATTGTGCAGCTGGTCACTAACACTGTACAGCGAGTCACCGCCTTCTGGTCTACCGGCAGCGTACCAATCACTAAGCGTCGCTTGGCCTAGCCTTCTTCGCATCTAAGCTGCGACTGACGGTGCTTTGGGACTCATCACCTTTCATAAGATGTCTGATATTAATTCCATAGCATTAGAGTTCACATAAGGAACAAAATCCGCCTTCGGATGTCACGATATTCGCTGATTGGTCGAGAGAGGTCACGCGACTTTATGGCGTCATCAGAACCTGCTCACCCGGTTGCGAGCAACTTTATTTCTAGATATCAACCTAGACAGCATTAGAGTTCACGTCTGGAGAAACCCAGCGCCATCCGGAGTCACGAAATGAAAAATGATCTGTTTGGTCAAGAGAAGTATGGCATCGCAAGGTCACGTGACCCCAAAGGAGCCAATCACGGGCCACTACTCAGATGAGCCAAATTCAAAATTGAGTGGAATCTGTAATCGATAATTGATACATAGTGTATTAATGTGATTAGTAGACAGATTAAGATAGACTAGTATATGGATTAAAAATTATTAGGAGATAGAAGTAGTCAATGAACAATGATAATCACGTAGAACTCCTTGCTGGGCTAGTTGGTCCATTCTGAGATAAGTAAAGCAGCGTGAATGAAGGTGTCCGTGGGCAAAACGAAGATGGGACAGGCAAGAGCGCGGAACCTAGCTCTCAGCGATTAATTTGGTGCGTTGGCTGTAGCTACCTACACGCAAAGTAATAAAAGAGTCGCGCTTGCCTTCACAGCTCTGAGCGTAAAATCCCACACATAAAGCGTTTAGTTGGGATAGTTGGCAGTGGATTTATGAATTCATTACTACAAGTGAAATAACAGAGGCAGGCAGCAAACGACAGTACCAGCCGTTGTCCTGCCGTTCTGCATCCTGTACTCGTGTACCGTTTCACTGCTGCTCATGAATTTAGAATGTTACAGTGAAATAAAATAGATTCTAGATCTCATACATTCCAGCTAATTTGCTTTTCCTCTGCCGAGTGAACGCTAAAAGAGAAGGCCGTCACATCAGTGCTTGCGACAAAATACCGATATTTACATTTACTTGTTTTGTGTTAAAGCACAGCAGTGCCCCTGATTGCACACAGTGAATGTACGAATTGTTTTTCCGCTGCATTCAGATCACAATTATTTTTGAGCATTATTTTCAGAAACAGAGCTTGAAAACAACTGCATAAAAATATGTCTGTACATAACTGGGTCAAATACAGAGTTTCACATCGAAAATAGTTAAATCCAAAGTTTTCACGCGAATATTGACTAAATTATTTGCATGATTTTTCATCACATCGTGATGTAGAGTTGATCTAACTAACATGTAAAGCACATCGTATGGCAGCTCGGAGGACCACCGTTGGTGTGGATAACAAACGTTCACGCTTTTCTCTTTTTGCGTTTTGGGGGATTTTAGCTCATTCAAAAAAGAAAAAAGCTCTTCATTTACCATAGCAATAGGCGATATTCAAAATTCTGCAAGTGCGCTTTTCCGCATAACAATATTGTCTGTATAAAACAAGGTGGCTGACCATGCGTTTCCAGCTGAAACAAAGCAGGAAAGACTAGTTTTTTGTTTGATTCTTCCAAAATACGTTTCTTGCATTCTATCCACACCTTTAGCGGCTGTCCTCTAGCCCACGTAGTTTCTTTATAGCGAAGTCGGCCATCTTGTTTTTAGCAACATAGTTATGAGAGAAAGCGCACTTGCGGAATTTTGAATATCCCCTGTTGTCGCGTCGTTACGAAAACCACGTTCCAGTGATAAACTTGCATTCTGTTTCACGAGGAAATAAAAGAGCTTTCCATCTCCTGAACCTACTTGTATATTATATGCAGCGCTATTTTTCCTTCCGCTACTAGAACGTCTGTACTAATGCATACCCTGTTACTTTCAATATGAGTTCGTCGAGCTTTCGGTTTTCTGCCCTGCTTAGTATACAGCGTGTGCGCATGTTTTTAACCACTTGTTTTGCAAACTGCTCTCACTTATTTCCTTTCCTGCTTCGGCCAGGCGGGAGCTGCAGTGACAGTTACCAGACCATTCCTCCCCCCTCCGTTCTTTTTTTTTTCCCTCGTGCTCTCGCTTTCGATGTCTCTAAATTCTGTGAAATTATTATTGGCTACGCTTACATGTCTTCATTTTCGCCGAAGACATCGATTACTTCAAACTTCATTACTGCTTTTATAGCAAGTGTGTGACAAATAAATATTGAGCAGAGATAAAAACGCCAGGGAGAGCGAAACTTTATTCCAGTTGTTAATTGTACCGTAAAGTGAAAGAGACAGCTTTACTTTTCAAATTTTCAGCTTTGCCTTCTTTCGGCCTGTTAACTTCCGGATCTGAATAGAAAAAACGGAATCGACACCACTCACCTGACGCCCTTCATATCACGCTTCATAACGCTAAAGAGGGCTTTTATTTGAATCGCAGTTTTTCCCCTGAATAATCAGCAGCGACATGGAAGCTTTCTGTGACAGTTGTCTGCTCCGCTCAAGAGCACGTGTGTTCTTTTTTGTCTTTTAGTCTCTCCCTTGCCTTCTGTGCTTTCTTTGCAAGGACTTAAAGAGATGGTTCAAATTTTTTTTCTGCTCAACGCAGGGGCATGAAAACTTGAACTCTCTCGTCGTCTTCACGCGTCTTTTGCAGTGGCCTACCAGTAAAAAAAAAGAGAAAATAATAAGCCAATTCCCGCTGCATCAACTACATCCGATATAAAATGAAGGGAGCTTGATGATATACTAGGTGCTTCAAAACATGTAGATTATGCTGCGCATCAGCGTTGCATGAGATAGAAAGGACGTATTTGACAATATTTTTAAGCACAGAAGTGTAAAACTCGAAGCAGCAGTGGAAACGAGGCGCTAATGAATTCTTCAGGAAGCTTAATTTGAGTTGGCTTTCATTAGACTTAAAAAGTACAAATCATGAGGGGCAGGAAAGCCTAAGAAACAAGTAGTACACTGAGTTATTCCTCATACCCCGGTGACTAACTACAATTACTTGTTTCCACTTCACTCACAGCAATTACTTTAGGGGGTGTCGTTATGGCGTCTGCCACCTGTTAAAGAGACCTGAGCAGTGCTTGCTTGAGAATGTTGCTTCACCTCAAAAACTGAGAAAAGCACAGACTGTGACTGCTTTGGTGAGACACCAAGGGCGCTATAGACGTCGTGTTATTGAGGACCGCGAAGATGGCTTCGTGCACGTACAGCGTATGACGCGCCTGTTTTTCCGGTAGCGTATGCAGGGCTGGCCTTCCGCTTGTGTTCTGGCCTTGACAGCACAAGATGGATTACCGGCTGTCGCGAGAAAGTTCACGGGTCTCGCTCACTATGCAAATTATTTATTTTTTTTCATGGCCATCCGGCTGGATAAGGTTGCCTCTTGTACATGAGCCTCACTATACGACAAGTCAGGTTTTGCACCCTTCTCTTAGGATAGCCGCAATAAACTAACTTTTACTGTTTTTTATTTCTTGGTCCGAAGGCCCATCAGTAACATATATGTCGGCCGGTGAGCCAAGTTTCTCTTATAAGTGAACGAAAGTAGCGTCTGTTATTTTTCTAATAAACGTTTTTATCGTCACTGTCATCACTGTCATTGAATTAAAGTGACGCGCTTTCTTAAATTTAGAATAGCGGCCTAGTTATCACTGAGTGGCACAACCTGCGTTTAACCCGTGCTGCACCCTTGTTTTCGTGGAGGCATAGATTACATAAATTGTTAAAAGAGGCTACTGGTACACATGACGTCACAAAGGTCATCTCTGAAGTAGGGAGATCAGAGGACGAATGCTGAAGAGAACGCAAGGCTGAAGGCGCCAAGAGCGACAAAAGGAAAATAAGGGGTAAAAAATTGGGTAAGAAATGAAGCTTTTCCAAGCCCTGAGAGTTCTGATAGCACACGAACGCATGCAACGCACGCACGCACGCCCACACACACATGCGCACGCGCACGCACGCGCACGCATGCACGCAGGCACGCAGGCACATGCACACACACAAAAAAAAACGCTGAGAACTATTCGCCACTCGCTGTTGTCCTCTGAGAAGGCTATTGAGAGTGCAATCCGTCGTTGCCACTTTTTTAGCCTCAGTTGCTTCCTTCACCTATGAAGATTTCAAATAACATTGGTTAATCAGTAGTATTCGGGATGCACAAAATGTGAAAATTTGCAGAAATTTAGTAAGAACAAAGGAGCGGGCAACACACAGGTGAGGCACTCTGGACAGCGAACAATGCAGCAGCGCTAAGTGAAAAGTACAATACAGGAGTAAGCGAATAATGAAATGACGCTAAGAAGAGAAGCACGAAAAGAAACTTATGAACGCTTTCGTAGATCCTAACCCTACGCTTTATTACGCGGCATAGCGTGAGCAGCATACGCGCAGGGTCGCGCTTAACTACGCTCTGCCCAGCAGCGGAAGAGGGTGCGTGTCGTAATGTCGTCCGTCACATCAAAGCGAAATGTCACAAAACTACCGCGACACGTCTGTCAAGTGACAGGAACACGACGCACAGGGATATTACACGTTCACTCCGAGATGTCTATTCCCCGTGAAATACGGTGGCTTTCTCGAACTGTTGCAACATGTCTGTGCATTATGCGATGCTCCTGCGGGATGCAAGTGCTAAAAACCTACGTGAGTTCGTAACGCTTAGCTCTGGTTACGAACAACGTGCAGATGCACCGTGTCTTGCGCAACTCTAGAAACAAATTGGATGCGTCCACGTCTTTCTGGGGGCATGAAGCGCACTCCGGGGGCAGACACCAAGGGTGCGGTACAGAAAGTGAATGTAGTGTGTTGTGCCGACAGTAGCAAGATGAATAACGATAATGGAGATGCGCTGGTCTAGAAGCATACAAAGGCCGAGACGTGGCCTATATGCATGTCAACGAGAGGCGCTCCGTCCGAAACAGCAAAGGTGCGCAGGGGTCGCTTCAGTCGAAATGAAGGCTCGGCGTCTGTTTCAGGCGGGATTTATCGGAAGCATTTTACGGCCGTCAGAACGGCGATGCATGTTTCGGTGCCAAAATGAGTAGATAAGTGAATAAACTTTTATCGGTAGAGGAGGGCCCGTGGTCGTTGTTGGGGGTGCGGAAAATATAAAACACTCGAAGCCATCGAAGGCAGTGCGAAAGGGCATACGTAGAATGTCTTTCAACCTGCCAGAAAGAAGTAGCATACACGTCGTCATCATTACCTTCATCAGCTTGACTACGCCCACTGCAGGACGAAAGCCTCGCCTACGGCTCTCCAATTAAGCTCTCTTGTGCCAGCCACGGCCCCCTTATCCCCACAGAGTTCTTAATCTCATCCGACCTTCTAACTTTCTGCCGCCCCCCTGCTACGCTTGCCTTCTCTCGGAATCCGTTACCCTCAATGAGCATCAGTCCTTCGCATTACATGCCCTGGCCAAGCCTATTTCTTCTTGATTTCGATTAGGATATCATTAACCCGTGTTTGTTCCCTCACTCACTCTGCCTGCTTCCGGTCTCTTCACGTTACACCTATCATTTTCCTTTCCATAGGTCGCTGCGTTGTCCTCACTTTAAATTGAACCCTTTTCGTTAGCCTCTACATTTCTGCCCCATAGGCGAGTGCCGATGAGGTACACCTGTTATAGTTTTCTCCTGAGAGATAATGGTAAACTACTGCTATTCGTGACCTAAGAGTACCTTCCAAATGCGTTGCAACTAATTTTTATGCTTATAGTTATTTGACTCCGGTGACCCGGATCTACGCTCACTGACTGACCTAAGTAGAAGTATTCCCTTACCGCAACCAGCACCTCGCTACCAATCGTAAACTGCGGTTTTCTTCGGAGACTGTTCAACTATATAAATTCTTAGACCCACCGTTCTGCTTTACCTGCCTCAGTTTTTGATCATAGTTTGCAATTCATCGCCTGAGTGACTTAGTAATGCAATGTCTCATCGAATCGCAGATTACTGAGGTATTCTCCATTAACTTTTATCCCCAACTGTTCCCAATCCAGCTCTGTGAATATCTTCTGTAAACATGCGGTGAATAGCACCGAAGAGACCCTTCCTTATTGAAATTTCATTGCTGTATTTACAGAGTACTACGGCTGCTGTGCAGCCGTTATAGATATTTTCCAGTATTTTTATATTAGCCTCTTCTATGCCCCGATTCCATAATGCCTGCATCATCATCATCATCATTTATTTGACCCTTAAAGGCCCCTGGGAGGGGGTATTACATAAGGGGGGGGGGGGGGGGAGTAGTACATTCATCATGACTCACATTGGTGGGTTTCCACTGAGTGAAATGCTCTCTCGTAACGTATGAGGGCCATATAAAGGAGTTCGTTACATTATGCACATTTCTTTATCTCCTGATTGATAGTTTGAATATAATTTATTGTCGAGTATCCTTTATGAAAGCCTGCCTGATCATTTGGTTTATTGAAGTCTAAGGTTGTCCTTATTCTATTAGCGATTACCTAAGGAAATGCCTTGTAGGCAACTGACAGCTGATCGGTTTGCAATTTTTTAAGCCCTTTCTTGGTGGATTAAGTTGATGTTAGCGTACTTCCAAGATTATAGTACGCTCGACGTCATAAAGCATTGCGCATACAGGGTGGCTAGTTTTTGTAGCACAATCCCCCCATCGTTCTTAAACATATCTGCTGTTATCTGATCCTTACCTGCTGCTTTCTCCCTCTGCATTGCTGCTAAGGCTTTCTTTAGTTCCTCTTTCGTTAATTGCGGGATATCCAATTGCTGGGCTTCTGCCTCTCTCATTAACGTCTTGATTACATTGGCAGCTGTATATGTGTGTATATAACTCTTCGGTTACTAATGACATTGCCATGCTTGCCTTTATGTATATCTGGTTTTTAACTATGACTAGATTCCTCTTCACCGTTTTTTAGTCTACCTCAGTTCTCTTTATCTTGCGCTTGTTGATTAGCTTTGATAGCTCTGCCAGTTCTGTTCTATTTGTGGGGTTAGAAGCTCTCATGCTTCGGCGTTTCTTAACCAGATATTTTGTCTTCTACGCGTTTCCCGCAATATAACTTGTCGACGTCCTTCAGTACCTGCGGACGCCGGGGCACCGGGAGCATTCGAGAAAAAAAATGACTGACGATTACGGTACTTCCTGATTCGAAATTTGAGCGCAGTTTGATTTTGCTTAATAGTTAGGTGAAGGCTTGGAAGATGCTTAGGCTACCTTTAAGAATATAATGCGAAGTATTGCCGGCTTGCAGGGCAAGACCTCTAAACTATGGCACTGAACGAACGGTGCTTAGTGATGTAGAACGGCACGGTGCAACCCTTGTCAAGTTTTATTTATTCATTTATATTGGAAGACTAATGCCAGCTTGCTTTACCAGGCTTCAGGCAGCAGTGGGCGCACAAGGCATACATAGGATCAGAAATATTTCATATATTTATTTATTTATTCAAAATACCTTACAGGGCCCAGAAGGGCATTGAGTAAGGGGGGCAAAAACAGTAGATTAAGCAAATAGGAAGAGTAAATTAAAAACAACGCGTGATACAAGGCAAAAATTAAACACAATTATAAATATACAGGGCAAAACGTAACTACAAGACATACATCACCGCAGGCAACAAAAATTAAAATAGTAGCAAGAATGCATCGCATGTGCCCAATACACATCAAAATAAAAGGCAGTAGCCATAAAAAACATACAAATGGTTGAAATTGCACAAGAAACCAAAACTTTGTAAAATACTAACGAGAAGAAAAGGGAACCAAGAACACAGAGCAACCTGAAACAAGACACAATGCCGTTAAAGAAAATGTTTGTGCAGCTGGTCTTGAAATGATTGGTGGTTGCCGATAGATGCGCTACAGTTGGGAAGATCATTCCAAAGAATAATGGCACGTGGAAGTGCAGATGAATTGAATGCTAGGGTTCTCCCGTAAATGTGTTTAATGCTATACTGATTATGTAGGCGGCGTGAAATGCGTGAAGGCTCTTCGAGGGGCAAGGGAGATGGCCTGGTGCTGTGACGATATTTATGAAGTAAGCATAAAAGAGCGATGGAGCGACGAATATGTAATGGTTTGAGGGAGATATCAAGTTTAATCTTAGTGATACTGGACTTGGGGTGGTACTTTTGTGTGATGAAACGAGCGGCTCTATTTTGTACGGATTCAAGCATGTTGATCAGGTAATTTTGATAAGGGGACCATGTAGGTGAAGCAAATTCTAGTTGAGGACGCACGATTGTTAAGTAAGCGACTTTTCTCACTTTATTAGGGGCGTTTCGCAAGTTCCGGCGCAGGTACCCAAGTGATCTTGAAGCTTTGGCACAGATGGATTGAATGTGTGTGGCCCATGAAAGATCATCCGTGAGGTGAATACCTAGATACTTATAAGATGATGCCCGAGACACTGCGATACCTTCAATGGAGTACGAGAAATTAGAATTAGTACGCTTGCGGGTGAAAGAGATAACCTTGCATTTAGATGAGTTTAGCATCATTTGCCATTTACTACACCAATTTGAAATTAAGTTCAGGTCAGTTTGGAGGGCAAGGTGATCATGCATAGAATTAATGGGCCGGTAAATGATGCAGTCGTCAGCAAAGAGTCGTATAGAAGAAGATATGTCTGTGGGCAAGTCGTTAATGTATATTAGAAACAATAAGGGGCCAAGAACACTGCCTTGGGGTACGCCAGACTCTACATCACTGAGTGGGGAGGTGAAATTGTTAACTGTAGTGAACTGCTGGCGAAATGAAAGAAAGTTACGTAGCCATGACAGTGTTAAAGAATCTAGGCACAGAGCAAACAATTTTGAGAACAAGCGGGAATGTGCAACACGGTCGAAGGCTTTAGCAAAATCTAAAAAGATACAGTCAGTTTGAAGGTTAGCATCCATGTTGAAATGCAAGCCAGTCGTAAATTCTAGCAGTTGGGTGTCACAAGAAAAACCTTTCCGGAAGCCGTGCTGATTAGGAAAAAAAAAAAAGAATTAAGTTCCAGATGGCAGTAAATGTGGGAAGCGATAACATGCTCGAGTAATTTACAGCAAATGCAGGTTAGCGAAATGGGGCGGTAGTTTTCTGGTGAATTTCTGTTTCCACTTTTAAACACTGGAACGATCTTAGCAATTTTCCAATCTGTAGGAAGTAAACCAGATGATAATGATTGCTGATAGATGAGGCATAGAATTTCACTGGAGATCAATACGGTGTTTTTTAATATTTTAGAATTTATGTTGTCAACACCTGCTGATGAGGAAACCTTAAGATTTGCAATGAGACGAGCGATACCTTCAGCGGTAATGGTAATAGGGGCCATAAATTGGTAATCATGATCAGGAACAATGGGTATGTTGGAATGATCTTCCCGAGTGAACACTGACGCAAGGTATCTGTTAAATGCTTGGGGACATTCACTTTCCGAAAGCTGCACGTGATCGTCGCTGCACAGTGAAAATTGGTTGGTAGTACTGTCGGGAGATATCACACACCAGAACTTTTTGGGATTAGATTTTAGGAGGGCGGGTAGGTCATGGGAAAAATATTTTTTCTTTGATGCCCGGAGGGCCGAACAGTAAGATTTTAGACAATCGTTGTATTTTTTCCAAGCATCCGATGCAGATACCAACCGAGCCTTTCTGTACAAACGCTTTTTTTTGTTTCGATGACGACGGAGAGATCTATTGAACCAAAAAGCAGCATTACTCCAACGAGCAGTAAGTTAGGCTGCGAAACATAAAAAGAGCAAAAACATGCTCACCTGTGTTTGCTGCTCACTGCGAGAACGCGTTCCATCGTGCTTGTCTCAGTGCTTCGAGGAGCAAATCTGAAGACACAAAGGACGCGCCCTCATTTGGAGCTGGCCACGAGGGGTGTGGCCCACACATTCAGAGTAGTGCGTGCCTGTTCCTATAGTAAACGGCCTGGATGCCACAAATTCCGCCCCTTCCCCCCCTCTTTTCCCCCAGTGTGCTGGTTGACGGTTCAACTGCGAAATATCCATGAATGACTCATGTAGCCACTAGCAGTTTTGTGGTAGATCTTACGCTAATAAAAATATTATCGCTGAGTCGATCTTAAGAAGCGTTTAATGCGCGTGGTAACTACAAAGACAGTCGTCAGAGGCCCAAGCAAAGTGAGATTTTAATGCGACTGATTTTTTTCGTATTCTTTCAGCAACACTTCTCACAAAATAGGACATGAGCAGACGTTGAAAAGTCTCTCTTAGGTCGCACATTCGCGCCCTCTTTTCATTCACTCATAAAGCTACTTCCGAGTAGAGCTATATATTTGCACCAGAAGGCATTTAACACTGGTAACATATTGCCATAAACATTTGTAGCCAGGCTCTATGTGTAAATTTGTGCGCGGCGCCTGCATACGTTTGGTATGTCCGAAATTCACGACACTGGGATTTAGAGGGTTGAATGAGAGCAGAAAAGCTTGCCTTAAAGACAGGTGATGGCACTTTTAAAACCGAAAAGTGTAAAATCAAGCTGCTATTACAGAAAAAAAAATTCAGGTCACACTTTGTGCATTAAAACATAACGTGAAACTAAAACCGTGTATATACCCTTAACCTGGACAAAGCACAAAGTGTGACATTTCAAGAATTTTGCATCCTGGGTGATGCTCCAACGTCCCTAAACAGCGTCTGTTTTGAGAAATTGAGTTTTCAGCCTTTAACTTTATCACTAGGCACTTCTAGAGTGCTTTAACAAAGCTAGACGGAGACAGGGATTTTAAAATCATGTGGTTCTGGTCGGCAACTTTACACGAAGAAGCACGTAACAGGAAAAATGAAGCGGTAAAAAAATCAATGATACACAAACAGTGAGTGTACTGTGTAGTGCATGGATCCTTCACCGTTTTCATCTGCCACTTTGAAAGACATAGTTTCTTTCTTACGCCAGTGAAGTGAATTGTCTGCATCTCTCTGTCCCCATCCTTCGCGCTGTTTCTTCCTTTGCACTCCTCGGATACTTGCGTATCGCTTGGCGGTGAAGACGAAGCGGAATAGAGGCCATTATGAACCGCTTTTTTCAACGGGTTATTCTTTCATGTAACTTAAACGACCCCATAGACATCACCGACTACATCTGCGTTTTACTTTTTAATGCGTGTAAGGTTGAGAAGTGCAGTGTACCTCATACACGAGTAAGATTCAACGAAAGCTGTATGTTTAATGCATGAGTGAGCCGCCCGCTAATATGTGTCCTCTCAGGAAAGCATATATGAAACCGATGGTTAGGACTATTGCCACAACTTCACGTTTCATCGAAGAAGAAAATCGACACACTAACGTGCATACGTAATCTTCGCGCCCTTCCGAAATTATGTAACTATATGCTAAGCTTTCCGTGAGGGGAGCGCAGATCTTGGACATTCATCAGGTCTTGGTCGCTGTCAGTACGTTTATGACTGGCTAACAGCATTGATGCGATTGTCGAAGCACCTGTATTTATTTCTTGAAAAGTCGTTGAATCGACGCCTTGTACTCTCACAATTTAAGTGCCCAGGAGGAGTTCGAGAGCGGTTTGGTCGCCTGTGAAACACTGCGGCAAGCTGTGGTACTCTTTCGAGCATGGCTGATCGGGCTAGTTGGTAATTCATGACAGCTAGGAATACAATACAGCGCAACTCTTATTCAAGGACGAATAAAGTACACCACCACTCGTAGCGCGATGGTTTCCCGTATTTTCTTCGTCTTTGCTTAAAAGTTGCGCTGTGTTCTATTCCTAGCCGTCTGTGGTACACATGGGTGTGCACATGTGCTCCAGGATAGTTCTCACTTGTAAAAACTAGCTTGTGTTGGAACTGGGTGGCCTTTGTGGACAGATGGCAGCATTTGAATCTCATGGTGCGTATCGTAGCAAATCGGAGCTGCCGCCCGTTTCCAGTTGTCAGAGTACTTAATATGGCGCCCGAAAGTTCAGGGACATGGATCGACCTGGCAACAGACTGTGTGCATATAATTATACAAGTTACAAGGAGCTGGCGTGGAGTGGACTGTATTTTGACAGATGGAGGCCGAGTGAGTATGAAGCAACTACGAAGCGTCCCACCTAGCTCTATACCTGCGCGGCCGTGGTGAACGTTAATGGTCGCATTGACAAATAGTGGGCGCACTCGAGCTAATGAATCGTGCGCAGTCATGCTCCTTAGAGCGTGACTGTGCTCGATTTGGGTACATTGGCCGTCCATTCTAAGCCTAATGTAAACGCAGCACTACATTTTAGCGCGAGGAATGGTCACCTAGGTGCGCATTAGTTACATGCTGTTCTAGCTGGAGCCTATGTACAAACTAACACGGTGTGCATGATGTGCGTGTGAACATGTCATCTGCTTATCGAAGCATTTTTCAGTACACTTGAGGTACCTCTGGAAATCTTGCCACGGTCATTGCGGTAGAAAAGCGGAAATAAGAAGGTTCCTGGATGAGATATCACCCTGCGATATACGCATCGCTTTCTTTATTATTCGTAATAATGTGAACCTACGTGTCCCTTATGTGGAGAATTTGCCGACAGTCACCGAGTAAAACGTACAGAAATGTTTTCGTTTATATTGACTGAGGTGTTGAGAGTGGGAAATTAGCTGTTTAATTTTAGGTAGAAAATAATTTTATAGAAAGTAGCAGAAAAAAACAACTATTGCCCGGCGGTGGGATGCGAACCCACGACCTCCGCATGTTGTGTACGGTGCTGTACGAACTGAGCTGCTGTCTATAATTATCTTCTATCTATGATGATTAGACAACAAGTTTCCCACTCTCGCCGCCATCACCATTAACAGCAACAAAAATACTCCCCTAAGCTTTCCTTGGTTTCAACGACTGCTGGCTTTTTCATATGTACTGTCGGGGACTAAAGCCTCCAGGACGCCAGTAGTTCTGTTACTAGCCGGGGGCTAGAGTACGCACTTGCTGAAGGGAAAGGGAGACTTTTGTCCCCGATAGTACATCCCAACGAGCCTGTAGCTCATGGCTCGAAATGCATTGCAGGGCCAAGTCATTGATTGCTAATGAAATGAAAAAAGAATTAATGGCATACTGAGTCAAGACATTTTCTTAACGTCTACAAAAATGGTGATTGCGATATTCCTAGAGCTCATCTTCTATTCACAAAATGCCGCCAAGTAGTACCCCGTCCATCCCGTGCATTCGCTTACGAAGACCAGTAATTTGATAAAGGAAGATTGGACGAAGCCGCTTGTGAGATAATTAAATGCGTCTAGATATTTTTTTTTATTTTTTCATGCGTCGCATAGCTAGTTGCAGCCACCGCGGTTGCTGAGTGTATGTGGTGCTCGGCTGCTGTCCCGAAAGATGAGGGTTCGATCACGGACGTGGCAGCCGCATTTCTATGTAGGAGAAATACTAGAGGTCCGTGTACTGTGCGATGCCAGCGCATGTTAATGAACCCCAAGTGCTCGAATTTGCCCACCTCTACGTCGTTCCTCATAGCCGGAGTCACTTTCGGGTGTTAAATCTCATAAACCAACCTAGCTAGTTGTGTGCTCCAAGTAGTCTTGGTATCATTCATTTCGACCTTTGGCCCAAGATGAATATCGAAGGACAGGTCATAATCCGCGAGCAAGAACTGGTCAGCGCCGCCGCACAGGGCTACCTTTCGTTCGTATCGCTTCCTGGCTACTGCGACCAGGCCTGCGCATCATCATTAAGCTGTGATGTGCCTGGCTGACTCATGTTGGACATTAAGATATGAATGCAGTTCACATCCGAAGGAGCTCACAGAGCTTGGTGCGTCGATATGAGAGACGAGGCAGCCAACATGGTTGCCAGCACTGCCTGGGCTTTCACCGACACCGCCACCGCCGATGTGACGTCATTGTGAATACTACCTATAAAAACCATGCCCCAGGTGAGGATGGCATGGTATGCAAAACATTTGGCTGCTGACGGCGTGTCGCAGCAGGTGCGACATGTCCCTGGCGGTTCTAAACCTGGCAAGAAAGAAAAGCGGCGGGAAATGCTCGACGACACGTGGCGAAGAGCAAACACGAATACCGAGAAAATTTCAACTCTTATCCGGTTCATGGTACTCACGGACAAGAATTTCAACATGTTGTAGTGCGCCTTTACGCACGTATGTATGTCCTGAGTGCCCCGGTTTAGACCTCACTTCAGCACATGTACCGCCACATCTGGCTGCCTAGACAAGCTGAACACAAGGAATCGTGGCCTAGGCATAAGAAGAAAGAATAAATATAAAGTAGCAATGAAGGTCTGCAGCGCGCATTTCACCCAGCTAGTTAAAAAGGTCGGAATGGCTGGTTGGTCTGATCGTATGCTGGGCACTTCTCGTCTTCGTCCACTCGTCCGGCGACACGTTGCCGGTTGGGGCAGCCACTCCAAACTTCTTGACCGAAAAAACTGATTTATTGAAGACTGGAGCGAAATACAAACACTTAGAGAAAAGGCGGTTTAAAAGAAGGCTGTCAAAAAAGTCTGTTTAAAAAAAGGGCTGTAGAAAAGCGGCCGAGACTGAGACTCGGCGCGCTCGTGCCTGCTCTTTGTTCGCAGCGGGTTTTAACACCTTGGATAATTGGACGGAGCTTTATCAAATCTGCTCTCGCCCAATTTCAAATACAGCATCGCCGCCGCATTCTACGGCGAAAATTACACGAAGGCATTCGCTTTTAATTCGCGTACTCTCACCCATACGTCGAGGTTTAAGTGACAACTAGCCGATGTTTTTGAAATAATTAATCGATTTTCGAGCAGTTAAGCCTAACTACCTGCTGTGCATATAGTGCTCTAGCGTGTACATAACCAAATAGCCACCACAACACTGCAGTTCTTTCATATGTCTTAGTTTCATAGTTTCATATTTCTGCAGTTCTTTCTTTGGATTTTCATAGTTTTCTTCCTTGGAAAAAAAGCAAACAAAAACATACTGGTAAGGCTTTTGTCATATTCGTCACTAAATGCGGAAAAAAAAAAGTTTCTCCAGCCCAGAGGTGAAGCGCTTTGACTTACTGTCACTAGATGGCGCCGCCACTGTGCACATCCAAAGCATGCTTCCAAACGTCCAAAGAAGCGACGCTGAGCACAGCAAACTGAAGGTGTCGTAGCTGCGTTTCTTACAGCGTAGGCAAGGCAGTGAGCGCAGCGTACACAAGCTTACTGCGTTCTGTGTAGTAAAATTGTCTACTGGCGAGGGTACTTCAAAAGGCGCTGAGCCGGCCGTTAGAAAAAAAAGTAGTGTGCACGTCTTTATATGCAGAGAAAAATATGATTAAAGTGCATGTAGCATCTCACTGGAAAGAAATGCTTGCTATGCATGCGTATTTTTGTTTGTAATAAATGCTGGGGCGTCTGCAATCATCATCACTCGTTTTCGCCTTACGGTAACTTGTTACGGGAGAGACAGTATGCTCAAACGTCTTCTGGTGTGCTCAGCGCTAACCGGAAAGTCCGGCGTCCGCTAACACTGTAAACGGTAACGTAAACACGGTAACGGTAGGCTATAACTCGACTGCATGCGTACGCTAACGCTATTTCCTCGTCAGCGTTCTGGGCATGCACACTCGGGACTCGTTATTCCGCTGATCACGCGGAGCCTGTAATACTAAAACTCTCTAATGAACTTTGTGTTGCATTGGATCCTAACATTACAATAGACAGATTATTCTTTCTGATTTGCTCTGAACATGTGATTTGGTAATGAACGTCGCAGAAGATTCTTTCTTCTCTACGCTGATGGGCGGCGAGGCACAGTTTCGGCGGAAACCAGAAAACTGAACATTCTGGGCAAACTGATTGCATCCATATATGAATGAACAATTACCACAGAGGCTACGAAGCTGAAAGAGCTCACAGTCGCTCATCCCAGCTTCATGCACACAGCAAGAAAAACCAGGAGCTCGACTACTCCGAGGCGCGAAGCCCAGAAAAAACTGAAAACTCATCGCGCTCGATTTTACTGGCTCGCGTGTCTCTTTGTCTCTCAAGCGTCCCGCCGCCGTGGTGGCTTAGTGGCTACGGTGCTCGGCTGCTAATCCGAAAGACGCGGGTCCGATCCCGACCGCGGCGGTCGCATTTCGATGGAGGCGAAATACTAGAGGCCCGTGTACTGTGGGATGTCAGTGCACGGTAAAGCACCCCAGGTGGACCAAATCATCGTGAGCCCTCAACTACGGCGTCTCTCATAGCGCCTGAGTCTCTTTTGTACGTTAAATCTCATAAACCACAAACCAATCTCAGGCATCCCGACGATGGCCAGAAAGAAAGATGGGGCGATACGTGCGCCCGAAGGCGTACGTTTCGTGATGCATCCCGAACTTTCCACTGCAACCGGGGCTGGTGGGATAGAGAAAGCCGACGCCGAAGCGCTCGCAAAGCAGCAGCCCTCGTTCTCGGCGCCTGAAAGTTTTTCTGGAATTATCTTTTCTCTCTTTTTTTCTGAGGGCGTGCCGAAGACGCGGTCCGCTGGCCCGAGCGTCCTTACAATCGCTTTAATAATTTTTTCTGTTGTCTTGAAAGCAGATCTGTCTATGTCCAGCGAGAAGGGCGGCCTGCTTGGCCGAAACTAAGTATTTACGTTACTGGCTTTCCTGCACGAAAGTATATCTTATTTTTTTTCAAGTCTTTGAAGTTACCAAGTAAGCTGGGCATGCTGGTTGAGACCATACTTTTTAACGCTCAGCGCCGTACAGGTAAAAGTCGTTATAACGAAACCGTTTACCGAGAAGTAATGATGTAGCAAAGGAAGAGGTACTCTTGTTGTGAGGCCCGTTAAAAGCCCATGTATTTGACGTCTCGTTTTCAACGAGTAAAAACTTTCCACAAAGGGATGTAAAGAACCCCAAACGAACCTCAGTGGCCATTTCGCGTTTAGCACGTCGACTTGTAACGGCGCTCAACAGTTCCGTACCTATTCGGTGCGGTAAACTGAAATTACCGCGCATGACACACTTCGTCGAGCAGCGCACAAAAAACGCGCGGTAACTCGCATGGAGTGTTTTCTGCATGTGTCGTCCACTCAGGGGCTTTCCCATGAATAGAATTTTCTGGGCTGAGCGTGGGGCGGGGGCGGGGGGGGGGGGGGGGGGGGGCTGTTGAGGCTAGTGGAGCTCCGGTAGTCATTTTCAATTTTTTATTTGTGTCACTGGTATGTCGCGAAGGACTTGCAACGTTTATGACCTCAGCATTCAAGGTAAAATAACGAATTCCCCATCGTCTGTAAAAAAAAAAAAGAGTATTACTGATTAAGGGGGGTGCGTACAGAAAAAGAAGGGGAGTGTAGGGAGATCCCTACATCCGCGTAGACGCAACGAAGTTTTAACGCCGACGCAACTCGGGCACGCGCTTGGTTGAACGATGTCACGGAGCGCGGTGCGCATCCACGAATAAGGCATGCTCACTGGAGTTCCCTCGTTTTCAAACCTCCCCGCTGCCTGATGCGGTTACGATGTGCTGCCTATGCTTCTCAGGTGTTTTCGGGGCGTGGTCGCATGTTTTCACCTTATGTACGCTTGTTTGGTATGCCTGACGGTATGGACGCGCTGATGGTATCACAAGGTCCAGTTTAGTAACAGTGGTGGATAAGAAAAGCGCAAGACGATTGCCGTTGATCAGAACGCGACCATATTTCAAAGCGGTTGGATATGGTACGAATAAGGAATGTAAGTAACGAGGAACGTAGCTGTAGGAACGTGCACAGGTACCGACAATAAAGAAGCAATCAATAACGAGGTCGTTCGCGGTGTGAAAAAACAGAAGCCTAGATCATATGCCTGAGAAGCAGATGAAAAAGCCCTTAAAGAATTATTATTCCTAATGCAATCATTACCGATAGCCTTCGGTAGTTTTCGCGATAGAATCGCGTCACGCTCCCTCTTTCAGCGCGAGAAAACATGGCTAAATAGTCCAGATATACTGTCCTCTACGGCATTATTCCTCCAAGGCGCTGCCGAAAAAGCACGCGCGCGCTTTGACGAGGCTGGCATTTATAAAGAAATATTGGTATAACAAAGGAATCTCGTCATTCCTCTTGTAAGCTCCCATAGAAGCCCATGGGCGTACGCGGTGCGCGTGTTGAAGCCCCCCCCCCCCCCCCCCCCCCCCCCCCCCCCCCCGCGGAGACTACATTCCAGCTCCATGGTCTGCGCAGTAACAATAAGTCTGTTGACATGCTACAAGGGCTTCCAAGGTCAGCTAAGGTCTGCTATAGTTGTATCAAGGAACGGCTCTAAAAAAAAGAAATAACCGGCTCCCTTCGACTACTTTATAACCAGGCTTAACTGTATATACTGCACTACTCAGTCGGTGATTTCTGCTAAGGGTCGGATAAGAAATTACGTTGGAGAATTTAAACTCCTTTGCCTAACGCCAAGGTTTGGGGAGTGAACTCGTTGTTGTATTAATAACCACCTCAGCTTAAAGTGCGAATGCATTGCGCTGGTAGATGGTATACGCAAGAGGTAATGTTGTGGTTCTGAACTGCTATGCCGGGAAGCGTTCTCAAAATCCGGAGAGTGTCCCCAATTGCACTGAATGAGTAATTTGATGAGTAATTACGTCTTGTCTAAGTAACCCCGTTTTTCTCTTTGTTGGCTCTGAAGTGGATGCTAAAGCCAGCGACAGGGGCCGAATTTACACAGCATGCCGCAAGCATGATGAACGATTCAGGAATGACTCCTGTTGGTAACATCGAAAAGCAAGATGACAAAAGTGTCGGCCAATCACTTTTTTCACAACTGGGTCCCGGATTTGCAACCGCCAGCTGTAGCTTCTACAGCAGTCATTAAGAATTTATGTTGTATTTGGTTTTATGGGCGCATAAGCTAGTAGCCAAAGAATTGAGACGTAGCATAGATGAACGCGGGGTTCAAATGTGTGGCTCAACAAGGAATTCGACGTCCCATTTTCGACTCGCGCTATTTAACGGCTCAGTATTGTTGACCGTCCATGGGTAATGGAGTTCAAAAATGTTTTTATGTAACAGCTGGATAGCCATAACGGCCTATATTTTGTTCCGAAACCAAAACAAAAACGAAAAAAAAATGAGATCGCCCTCTTATTCCGACTCAAGTGATTTTAATAGATGTATAGTATTGCGGGTTATGGCGCTTAATTAACGAACCATTATTTATTTTTTCCCCTGCAGTTCTCGCCGCCAGCGAGCGCAAAGGTGTTTCGTCAGGACAGCATGGCAGTGGTACGTATGCTTAGCTGAGCCACTGTTTTTTGGCGAAAACGAAACTTTTCCTCATTAGGCGTCCGGCGCAGACTTCTCTGCTCTCGCGCCCAATTCCGGACGCATCGGCATCCGCGTATAGCTGACGGCGCGCAATACCGCCAGATGCGCTTGCGCCCGCCATTGGGGCATACGCGCAGCTGAAAGCCCGATCGCACTGGAGCAATTATCCGCACGTGGCCGGCGGCATCGTTCGAACTCGCCGCCGAACACCAACCACGCGAAGCGGCGCAAGGGCGGACCGGGCCGTACGTAATTGCGGTATAGTAATGAAGCAATTCCCTCCGACTGGTCCGCGCGATGCGGGAAAATTTTCGACCACCCGAAGTCAAAGGGTGCTCTGTCGCTCAGCTGTCGGCGGTAAACAAGCTCTGTGGTCCCTTTATCTGAGTCCCGCTCGCGGCTTATAAGAATATTTCTTCGACTGCGTTTCCAGTTTATGGCGATTGGATATGCGGTTGCCTTGCGATGCTGCGGTGCTAATTGCTCTGGCATGCCCTTGCGAGGAGAAGGATGAGAGCACGCGAGTGTTTTTAACCCGGCACGTGGTATATTACTGCGCCTACTGCGTTTGAAGCGGAAAGAAAGAGGAAGCGCGCATTTTCCATAATTTCTAGGCGCCCCTCTCCATCTTTCCTCTGTTATGTTCGCCCTATAGTGCAGATAAATTAGTGTTGCACAAGGTCAGCCCTTAAACTTGACAGACTAAGCTGAATGCAGAGGCAACGAGAAGGTCTTTAACACTACGCTAAGGAGATGCTTTGTGAAGTTTACGGAGTCGGTTTTTCATGCGCTTATTAATTTTTTTGCGCCATTCGCTCTTAACAGAAAACTTGGCAGAAATTGAAGTTGGCTCGTATCGATAGAATACCAGCTCCTAAACACAAAAAAACACCACTCTTTCTGAAAACAAAGCTCTTGTATGGTAGAAAACAGCAAGGACAAAGTACGGGTGTCGCCGCCACAGGCCAATCTCGCAAGTAGAAGCGTGATGATGTAATAGGAGAACAGGAGCCACAGATCTCTGAGGCTTACATTCATGCATGACACCAGAAATTTCCAGTACTGGGCTAATTACCTGCGCAGCTTGGGTTGTTGGCGGTGTAGCCTCAAGTGATGTGGATTTCAGTATTTTAGCCGAACTGATCATTCGTGTCTCAAAAAGCAGTGTAACCGAATATGTTCAGTTTGAAACTTTCAGTGCATGAGAAGATACTATGATTGGTGTAATTTTCGCAGCTCCATAGCTTTACTGAGTAACTATCTCCAGCGGTACGTACCTTTAATCATTTAGACAATAAACGTGATTTTACGAAGCCACGTGATCTGTGCTGGCATAACCGGACTTGCCTTCATCTGGTTCCTCTTAACATGGCGTATATATTCTAACTACTTTGTGTATGTGATGGGCAGTCGAGGACTTCGATCTGTCCAGCATAAACTGTTCTTGAAATCGTCGTTCATTTAGTTACGCGGCTGTGATGGTGGGCGTAGACGATAACGTTGAGGACAGAAGAACAGGCTTGTACAGAATTCCAGCGAATTCCAGAATTCCACTGGGAGAAATTTGTGCCCTTATAAGAAAGAAGCTTTGCGGAGGTGACAGACACGTTAACTCATCACGTGATCAGAATATCAGTTGTTGGTTGTGCTCAGTCTAATTATGATAAGGCGCCTAAAACAATAGCAACAATAGACAGTTTTAGCAGAGCGTTTTTACGGCCAGCGGAGAGGAGCGGACGAGCGAAGACTCCACTGCGCATGCGCACGTCGCTGGGCCGGCCAGCGTTTTTACGGAGAGAAGCTTACGCCCGCTGGGAAGCCTTTGCCAGCGGAGCGATAGGCAGCGCGCGAGCGTGCGTAAGAGCGCGCGGGCGTGTGTGGGTATTCAAGATGGCAGCCTCTTTTGTACATCTAGAACACAACACTTACCAAATAATTAACTAAAATTACAGGATCTACGTTTACTAAATAGTTTCAGCGCATTATTAGCTGGCTTAATTGATATTCTTTTCACTCTAACTCGAATTGTGACCGATAGGTGGAGCTGCAGACCAATTCGACTTAAAGTCACTGGAACTCTGACTTTAATTCGACTCTAGTCCGCTCGAGAAGACGGGCGATCCGCCCGGCTAAAACTCTTTTCTCGCGCGCGTCTCCACTGGCGTATCCGCTCACCCGCTCCGCCCGCTGGCCGTAAAAACACTCAGCTAAAACTGCCTAATCTCGAACATCGAAGAAACTCCTGCGCTTGATAAGGCAAGATCGCTGCAGAACGATCTCTGCGTCTCATGTCGCAATGCAGTGATAAGGCGGCATACCGGCGGTGATAAAACAAAGAGCACGGAAGAACGAACATCCCGAATTTTCTCAGCAACATAATTTTCGCCAGCAGCCATTTTACCCTTTCAGGCAAAGCATATTATTTCGATTAAAGACAAACATTCATCCGCCGAAATAGTAGATCCACGCGTTAATAAAGCTTATTCGTTACGTTTCCATCGAAATACATGAATGGTTAATCTTTTGCAGGCATTTACAAAATTTTGTACCAACTGTCACAATAGCTGCAATGTTTAATATTAAAACGGCAGGCTTTAAGAAACGGACGCCCTATAGGGATTGTGGAATCGTTTTATGTTTCGACGATGCGCATGTGGCAAGAAATTGTGAAAAGAAAGCGACATCACTACTGGTTTACTGGAGTTTAACGTCCCAAAACGACTCAGGCTATGAGAGACGCCGTAGTGAAGGGCTCCGGAAATTTCGACCACCTGGGCTTCTTTAACGTGCACTGACATCGCACAGTACAAGGGCCTCTAGAATTTTGCCTCCACCAAAATGCGACCGCCCCGGCCGGGATCAAACCCGCGTCTTTCGGGGCCACAGCAGAGAGCCGTAACCACTGAGTCACCGCGGCGGCGGACATCACTACTGGTGGAAAAATATGTCTGCCTGAGCTCACTGTTTTGTCAAATATTATTTACTGTTTGTTAGTTCGGGTAAAAAAAAACAGCCCAATCGTAAAGGAATGACGCTAAATTTGCCTGAAAGAGGGAATCCCTGTTAGGTGCAGCTTACTCTCAGAAAAAAAAAAATCTTAATTCGTTTTGCAAACATTTTTGTGCATTGCGAACTCCTCGAGTTTTCTCAGAGGGTCATATGCCAAGCATTTATATTCCTGGACAATGGGGTAGCGAGACCTCGGTGTTGTGTGCGAGTGCGACGGAGTACCTGTCGGCTTTTTTCAGAGACACCGGAGCAATCTGCTTCCTGTAAATAACTGTGTGCGTATATGTGTGTGCGATACGCTGGTGCGAGTGGGCATTTCTTTACGTTTCGTAATCCTCTCTAGGTGTAGCCTGCCGGTTATACAGGGTGTTTCACCTAAGACTTTCTGCAATTTTTAAAAATAAGCTATTTGAATTAGATGCGCGCTTTTTCTGCCATAGCATTGTCAGTGGTGTAGTACATCATAATTCAACTAAGACGTGCTAACTAGCAGGCTTGTTAACCAATATTTAATAGTTAACTTTTAAACTATTACCGTTGGGCTCCTTAATTATTGAGAGGCATGCAGCCCAACGTAAGTAATGTCCATATCCGTTTTTAGAATTTCGAGAACGCGATTATCCTCGGCGCTGTGGCCCAACAAATTTCGCCTACATCGCGCCAAAATACATGCGGTTTGAGAAGCTTGCAGGCAAAGCAACCTCTCCAGTGAACCTAACTCGTCGAAATAGCCAAAACTTGTTGGGCCACAGCGCCGAGGATAATCGCGTTCTCGAAATTCTAAAAACTGATATGGACATTACTTACGGTGGGCTACATGCCTCTCAATAATTAAGGAGCCCAACGGTAATAGTTTAAAAGTTAACTATTAAATATTGGTTAACAAGCCTGCTAGTTAGCACGTCTTAGTTGCATTATGATGTACTACACCACTTATTTTTAAAAATTGCAGAAAGTCTTAGGTGAAACACCCTGTATATCGCCGAATGTCTTCTTTTTCCCCGCCTCCGCTTCTTCCTTTTCCGCGCCTTGTGAAAAAGAAAAAAAAAGCACGAGACCCCCGAAACGTTCAGCTTGGCAACGCATGTAATGAACATACCGTGCTGCCTGACAGCGCATTTCTGCCGTGGTACACCGAAGTTTGCGCATATTAGATTCTGTCAACAAGCGAGAGAGAGAGCGATAGCGAGATAGCGAGCGAGAGATTTTGTATTTTCCACTGAAGAGAGAGAGATTTTGTTTTCTCTACGAAGCCGTGCGTTTTATAGTCATACATTTCTACCACTCTCCAATCAGGCAAGTAACATTTGTCGCAGCCGTTCCGCTGGTGGTTCGAGTCAGCTGTCCCTAGAGGTAAAGTGTTAGTGTTGTTGACGGTGCAGCAAGGCGCTGGATGTTAAGGGCCTTGTTTGTGGAACACTGCCACATCGTGTGTGAGTATTTAATGAATAGCTCCCGCAATGGCGGCATTAGGAACTACGTCCGGGAGGTCCCTGCACATAGTGTATGCACTGTAGGGTCATTATACAGGGTGTTTTTTTTTAGAAGGTCCAAAATTTTTAAAGAAAGGTAAATTCCTTTAGATTTATTTTACTCCTGGAGCTGTACTGAGGGCTACGGCGGACACCAGGTAAGAGGCAAACTACTTTAATTAGTTCGCTAATTAACTGAATACGTTAATTAACTTTTATAATTTTTATTTTCGGAGATATGTTGTATTAGCAGAATTGGAGATCGTCTTCGAAACAGTCCAGCCAAGAAAAAAGATTTTCATGAAAAAATTTTTTGCGCGCGTAACGAAGCGAGAAAAAGTCACCCTGGTAGGCAGCTTCACACTGTAACACAGCGTCTGTGAGCGCCTGTGACGTAGCTCGCTCCGCCCTGCACTTTGTGTCAATGCGTTTTTCTTCCAGCGCGGCATTCCGTGAGGCCGCGGAGCGAAGCGAGATAAGCAGCGATAGCGCAGGCCGCCAGTCCGGGACGCGTGACGCAAAGCGCAGGGCGGAGTGAACTACGTCAGAGGCGCTCCCGCCGCTGCGTTACGGTGTGAAGATGCCTACCAGGGTGAATTTTTCGCGCCTCGTAACGTGCGTGAAAAATTTTTAATCAAAATTGTTTTTTCTCGGTTGGACTGTTTAGAGGACGATCTCCAATTCTGCGAATACAACATACCCCCTAAAACAAAAATTAGAAAAGTTTATTAACATATTTTGTTAATCAGCGAACTAATTAAAGCAGTTTTCCTCTTGCCTGGCGCCCGCCGTAGCCTCCAGTATAGCCCCAGTGCTAAAATAAATCTAAAGCAATTTACCTTTTTTTAAAAATTTTGGACCTTCTGAAAAAAAAACACCCGGTATACTGTATGAGTTAGCACGCAGCGCAACAAAGCGTCTTCTTCATCCGCGAGGCTTGGAGGGGG